>NC_056737.1:314559904-314842404 GCF_019279795.1 Protopterus annectens | reverse complement strand
GAGTGTTTGGAACAGTATTCAGAGGCTTCAGAGGCTTCTATGAAGATTTGCAGGAGTTTCCACCTTATTCTGATTCTGATGTGGATGATTCCACTCCTACAGCTTCTCCTCCTGAGGATTTCTCATTTTCAGAGACTCTGCATTCCATGAGAGAACACTTTAAATGGGAAGGCCAAGATTACTCTGATTCCAGGAAAAGGCTTAGGGAATTCTTATTTTTACCCCAACATAGGCCCTTAGCTATACCTCCTGTGTTGAATGTGGTGGAAGATGTTTTGCAGAGGCTTCCTGAACCCTGACTCTTTGCCTCCTGCTCCTGTTAAACCTGATAGGTACTATAGGGTGCCCGAAGCTCATAAGTATTTGTTTAAGAGTCCTAGGGCGGATCCAGAAACTGTTTCTCAGGGGCCTAAAGGTGTTAAGGCCTCTGTGGTTAAATATCCTGTTCCCACTGATAAAGAGGCTAGGGCTTTGGATAGGTGGGGAAAGAAAGTGTATACTTCTTCCACTCTAGCCATGAGAGCGTTGAATTGTCAGTTTCACATGCTAAAATATCAAAATTATCTCCTTTCACAATTGAAATCTAAGGTGGATGCTTTAGCGGAAGGTATTGAGTGTAAAGAGTTGCTGGATTTAGTTCATGTGTCTGAACAAGTAGGTAAGCATTCTTTGCAATGTGGTTTTGATGTTGTACAGGCCTCTTCGAGGGTGGCTGCTACTAGTTCTGTTCTTCGCAGGCATGCCTGGTTGAGGGATCAGAATTTAGCTGAGCATGTTAAGACAAGGATTTTGGATGCTCCTTTACAGTCTGATGTGTTGTTTGGTTCGCCTGTGGAAGCAGTTTTAAAGAAAATGGAGGACAAAGCTAAGTCTATGCAAACTGTTAAAGATTTTTTGCAGGTGCAGCCACTGAAGTTTAGTAGAAATTGGCCTGCTAAGGGGTGGACATATCCTGCTTATGACTCCCAGTCTAGGGGTAGGTCTAGACGTGGTAGGGCAGAGCTCAAAGTTCTTTAGGCCTAGAACAGGGAGCTCACCTGCTCAGACTTCTGGTGAGGGCAGGGGTCAGTGCTTTCGTAAACAGACCCAATGACCTGCCTTTTCAGCTGCCAGAGGATTCTCGCCTGGCAGCTCCTTTGGGAGGAAGACTGTCTCTTTTCACAGAAAATTGGGATTTAATTACTCAAGACAGATGGGTGTTGGATATCATTCACCACGGTTACAGGTTTTATTTCCATACATTGCCCCTTTCAAAGGCATGCCAGACGTTCCTCCTCCACAAAGAAAAGAGGCTCACAAGCAAATTTCTCAGTTACTCCAGATGGGGCCATTCAGCCAGTCCCTGTATCAGAAAGGGGCCTAGGATTTTATTCTCGCCTGTTCCTAGTACCAAAGAAGGGGAACACGTGGAGACCAATTTTGGATTTATCTCTCCTCAACACTTATCTGGACATTCCAAAGTTCAAGATGTTGACGTTACAACAGCTTTTACCTCTGCTGGGCAAAGATCACTGGATGGTAACTTTAGATCTCAAGGAGGCTTATCTTCATGTGCCTATAAGGCTAAGTTGCAGGAAGTATCTGCGGTTTCGAGCTGGAAATTCTCATTATCAGTTCTCTGCATTGCCCTTTGGCTTATCTACTGCACCCAGAGTATTCACAAAGGTTCTGGCTCCAGTGATAGCTTACTTCAGGCTACAAGGAATTCAAATCTATCCTTACTTGGACGACTGCCTGATTCTGGCTCAAGAAAAGGAAGACCTTCTACAGCATCTGGAATATGTTATAGCAGTGCTAAGATGCCTAGGGTATTCTGTGAACGAAATAAAGTCCAGTCTAGTACCCTCTCAAGACATGTGCTTTCTGGGTGTGAGACTGAATACAGCAGCCCAGATGGCCTTTATAACCCCGGACAAACAAAAGAGTCTATCACATTACTTCCATCAACTATCTCATCAGTCCGTGCTGACTGCAAGGACAGTCCTTCAAGCATTAGGGTTCATGGCATCTTGTATTCTGGTGCTTCCCAATGCCAAACTGCATATGAGGAAGCTACAATGGTATCTCAAAAATGTATGGACACAGCACTGCCAGGATTTGGACACTGTCATTCAAATAATACCTTGCCTTCAAAAAGAATTTTTGTGGTGGGCTCAGGAATGTCACCTAAACAGGGACTCTCTGTGACCCGGCCAGAGGCGAGTCAGATTTTAACGACAGATGCCTCGGACATTGCTTGGGAGCTCATCTAAATGGAAAGTGGATACAAGACAAGTGGCCTGCCAGACTACAGCATCTACATATCAACATGAAGGAGATGTTAGCAGTCCAGTTTGCATTAATGGCTTTCAAGGAGTTACTTCTTCCAGGGCAGGTGTTGATTCTAACAGACAACACAACTGTCATGTGGTACATCAACAAACAAGGGGAACACATTCTACCCATTGTGCAGGCAAGCAATGATTTTATGGGAGACTGCGCTCAGCTTGCAACTAACTCTTCAGGCAAGGTTTCTGCCGGGAGCACAGAACTCCTTAGCAGATGTGTTAAGCAGACGAATCATGGATCCCCACGAGTGGAAACTGGATCTTCATGTATTTCAAAGG
Organism: Protopterus annectens; assembly: GCF_019279795.1. Classification (NCBI taxonomy): domain Eukaryota; kingdom Metazoa; phylum Chordata; order Ceratodontiformes; family Protopteridae; genus Protopterus; species Protopterus annectens. Next base: position 314,839,798 of record NC_056737.1, on the reverse strand, counting down.
TTGACAGTGTCCTGGGGAACTCCAGACATAGATCTGTTCGCTTCTCCACTAAACCACCAGCTGCCAAAGTTTTGCACAAAGAGGCTACATCACACAGCTTGGAAAGTGGATGCTCTCTCTTTCAGTTGGGAAAATCTTCATGTGTATGCGTTTCCACCTCTTCCTCTTCTTCCAAAGGTGCTTCTAAAGGTCAGACAAGACAAGCCAAGGATGATTTAATAGCTCCAGATTGGCCTCGCAGCACTGGTACCCATTACTGAGGAGTCTCGTAAGAAGCCTCCATGGCCTTTACCCATGATTCCGCACCTGTGGCCTCAGGGAGAAGGACACCTGCGCAATGTCAAGCTTCGCGCTCTTCACCTAACAGCATGGCATATTCTGTTTTGAGACAGCCGGTCTCAACTTCCTCAACAAGTTTTAAATGTGATTATGGAAGCTAGAAGACCTAGTACAAGGAAAGTGTACGCAGAAAAATGGAAGAGATTTTTTATTTTGGAGTGCAGCAAGGAATTTGGATATTTCTGAGCCTAATTTGAGTGTGGCTCTTCAATATCTTACTGAGTTATTGGACAAAGGTTTGTCCTTCTCTTCCATTAAGATTCATGCTGCAGCAATTTCAGCTCACTATGATTGTGACCCACCATTGTTTTCGCATCCTTTGTTCAAGCAGTTTCTCAGAGGCAAAGAATATAAGACCCCCAATGAGAGCTCCTACTCCTGCTTGGGATCTCAATTTTGTGTTGGAAAACTTACTCTACAACCTTGAGCCTCGGGTACTGCTGATTTGAAATATTTGTCATGGAAGACTGCTTTTTTGTTGGCTATTACTTCTGCAAGAAGGGTTTCTGAGTTGCAGGCCCTTATGGCAGTAGAGCCCTTTCTGATGGTATCATTACGTACTAATCCTTCCTTTATGCCTAAGGTGGTTTCTAGTGTGGCTTTAAACCAAACTATTCATTTGCCCACTTTCTATGCAGATCCCCAAAATAAAGGGGAAAAGATTTTGCACACTTTAGATGTACATAGGCAGTTGCGTTATTATTTAAGCAGGACTAAGGACTTCAGGCAGTCTCAGCAGTTGTTTGTTTCTTTTGCTTTGAGTTCTCAGGGCAAGCCTGTGTCTAAGCAAACTATTTCTAAGTGGATTGGGTTTTGCATTTCATTTTGTTATTCCATCATGGCAAGGAGATTCCAGCTGGGATTAGGCCTCATTCCACTAGGGCTACTGCCACTTCAACAGCATTTCTAAGGGGGGTGGCAACTAAGGATATTTTGGAGGCAGCTACATGGAGTTCAGTGCATACTTTCTCTAAGCATTATCACCTTCCTCTCTACTCTAAGTCTAGGGCTGGTTTTGCCACAGCTATTTTGCAAGGCATGTTGTCAGCTCCTGCTTCTTTATGATTTGCCAGCCTCCCTTACCTCTGCTTTGGGATTCACCATAGTAAGGACTGCAGCAATGTGGAACTTAAGAACATAGTACAGTTTTGTACCTACCATAAATGTAGATGTTCGAGGATCCACATTGCTGCAGTCCAATTTACCCTCCCTCCTTCCCCTCTGTGTTTAGGGGTGGTTGTGTAGGTGAGGTTATATGTTGATATTTTTATATATATATTTCTGTATATATTGTACATATTTTGGTGCAGGTATTTTGGGCCTTGTCTTTTTAGGGTCTTCTGACATCTGGGGCAAGAAAAAGACTGAGGATATGACGTCGGTCATGCGCATTAGTACCCTGACGCACTGACGTCAGTCTAATGCGCCTCTGACCGACGCCAGCCATATACTCTGGTATTCGGGCCGACTGACAGCGGACTACCCCAATAGTTAGGACTGCAGCAATGTGGATCCTCGAACATCTACATTTATGGTAGGTACAAAACTGTACTTTTTCTGGAATTCATAAATTACAAGACCTGGAACAAAATTATTAAATCACCAGTATAATATGCTAGTGGTATTACAAATAATATGTTCACACCAAGTATATTCGTTATAGATCCACACAAGCTAATATAGACATCATCATCGACCATCCCTAATTAGAAACCACATAAAATTATCCAAACTAATATTCACACTCATAAACAGACTGTGGGTTAAACTTTGCATCTGAAGGACAATAGGGTACAACTCTGAATCCTACCAAATGCCTTTTTAACATTAAATGAGTCTGGATTTCCCCCTTTTTATCTCATAATTGATTCCAAGATGCTATCCTCCAAACTGGGAAGCCGCATCTGAGGTGGTCCTTTAAACAAACTTTTTACAAACACCCAGACGAAACTGTTTGCTAAAAGAAATAATATCCCTGTTAGGAAATCTTGCCTCTTGTTAAGCTAACCCTATAAACATTTTTGAAAACAAAATTTTTTTCCCCTGGGCTTTTTAAAGACCTGACCATTTTTTATAGGGATTTTCAAAACTCAGTGGCAAAACTCAAATTGTTCCCTTGTGCAATTTTTCACTGCAATCATTCTGATGGGGTTAAAACCTTCCTGAGTCCATTTCTAATTCCAGGAGTCTAGGTCCAGGGTTTTGTCCTTCTTCCCTACCGCTCAGTTGAACCGGATAAAGATAGCTGAAGACACTTTTTAGTATTTTCTTGGTGCGCCAGCAAAACAGTTGAAGTCCGGTCGGCTTGCTCCTGAAGAATTTTACTTAACCATATTTCAGCCAAGTCTTCTTAAAGCTAAGTACCCTGTTGGAATTTCCTTTTCTTCCCAAAACAAATTGGGCCTCTACAAAGTTAATAATTAAAATTTGGAACTACCATAAGGGTTTCAGATTTTTGTTTTTACCTTGCAAATAGGACCCGAACCAAAAGTACCCATCGGGGTTGCCATTTTTGGGGCTAGGGTTCAACAAAATTTATTACACTAGGCGGAATACGCCAAACATTATTTGCAAAATATATAATTTATAGCATGTCGCTTGGATACTCTGAAGCCGTTTTAAGGCAAAAGGACAGAGCATAAGGACCATCCGAGGAAGCTGTACTGAGACCATGGGTGAAGCCGATACCGGTTCTCCTTCTAGGAGATTGGCAGCCTACTACGATGAAATTATTTTACTGGTGTCTTAGAGGTCGCAGGTCGGCTATTCCACAGCAGATACCGAAGCCACTCTTCATAAATCTGAGTAGGAGAGGCCTGTATTTTGAAGGTCTAGGCCTGGGAAGTTTGTCCTACTTAACTTCAGTAAATCCCAAAGTTTGAAAAACTAAAAGTCAGGGTCCACAGACCTCTCTGGAAGGCCCCATGCCTAAAAACAGATAATAAAATGGCTGAGGATTTGATAACTCTCATCAGGGATTCTCAGCCCCCTTTGACTAAAAGACCCAGATGCCAGGAAGACTACCCTTCCTCAGACCAGGCTTCTATTACCTCAGACCATTCTAGGATCAGGATTATGCCATTCCCTTTTGAAGACTTGATGCTGAAATCATTCTCTGTCTCTGAACATCTTTGGAAACCCTGCATTCATTAGGAGAACTTTCAGGGAAGGCCTAAAAACTCAGATTAAAGGCTCAATTTCTATGCTTCCCCAACATTAGGCCCCTGGCTATCCCTTGTTTTTAGATTTTTGCTGAAGATTCTTCCGTTCTTTTTCTCAACTGTTATAAATCATTTAGTTTAATTTAATTTTTTACTGCAAATGTATCAGCAACATTTTTATAGGGTCCCAAGGATAAGGCCCTAGTTAACTTAATTATTTATTGCTTTGGGATTTCCCCCGTTTAGAGGACAAAGTTTTAAAAACAAAGTTTAAGAAAATTTACCCTGTTTTAAAATACAACAGGTTTGCCGGGAAGGGTGGCAGCCCCCTGGGAAAGAAGGAGTAGTTTTTATAAACTTTTTGAAAAGGGAAGAAATTTAGCGCGAAAAATACCTTTTCAAACCAAAAAGGGGGTTCTGGAAGTGTTTAGGAATTATATTCTGAGCCTTTGTCTTGGGATTTAGGGAGGTTCTTTATGTGCCGTAAGGGGGGAAAGCATAGCTTTTTTGAAAAGGGACTTTCAAGGTCTTGGTCATCCTTTTGCTTTCTTGTTTATAGGTTTGTAAAAGTCCTTCATTTCTAAAACTGAAATTTTTCAATTCAAATAAGGGGGTTTTATTCCCTCGCTGAGGGTTTTGGAAATTTTTTAATTTTGGGGTTTTGGATTTTTTTGGCCAGCAAACATTGATTTTTTGGAAAGGTTTCCAAGATTTTGGTTTTACTTTTTTGGGTTTTTCGCCTAACGCTTTTGGAATGTTTTTTGAACTTTTTTTCCCTGAACCAGGCCCCTTATCAACTAAAAATTTGGCACTCTTCAGTGCGGTTTCCCTTTTTAGTTAGACATAATTGGGCCTTTTCCAAACCCTTTTCCAGGGGGGATGGAAAATGAGCCCAAAAGGTTTAGATTTCTTTAACATCATTGGGGTACCTTTTTGACCCAAAAAAGGGGAAAAGGTAGCAGTTTAAACAATATGATAGGAGCTTTCTTTATGTTTCCCCAAAAACCCAAAAAGGGTTTTCCCCTTTTAAACCGGGGGGAATGGAAAAATTTGGGAGGGGTCCAAAAAATTTTCCCCCTCAACCTTATTATACCATTATGATTGGAAAAGCAGGGGGGGTCCTAGACCCCCCTAAGAAAGAAAAAAAGCTCCCCAGACTGTCCTTATCCCCCAATTTAGAAGCAACAAGGGCCCAGGGAAGGGCCAAAAAAATTTCCCTTGGGAAAAAATTTGCAAGGGGTTCCCTTTCCCTTCCTGCAACCCCTTTGGGACCCCCCTACCATTTGATTTAATTGGTGGGGGAAAAGGGTTTATATCGGTCCTTAAAACCGGTAACCCCCAGAACTAAAATCCTCATCCTTTTTCAAATTCCCTTTTGACAACCCCCGGGTAGGGAACCCCAGAATTTATTCCTGTAATTTTCAGGCATTTTCGAGCAAGAGGAATCACCAAGTGTTCTTGAAGTTTTTTAATATAAAATTTTAGTGAGGGAGCCTTTTAATCCCCTCCTTAAAAAAAACAAAAGGGTTCAATTTTTCTCAAGAGGCTTGCAGTTTTTGATTTTGATAGCATTTTTTTTTTGGGGGGTTTCCCCTGTGGAAAAATTTGAAACCTTAATTTTTAAAAGGGGGCCCCTTTTTCCCACCGGGTCCCCCAGTTCTTTGGAGATCCAAAATTAAAACCCCCCTTAAGTGGAAAAATAAAAGCATACAGAATGTTCCTGCCGAAAAGAAAAAATTTTTAGAGGAAGTCTTTTAAAAGAATTTTTGAATGAGTTATGATAAAAAATTTAGAAAATTCTACGGGTTATTTTTTTAAACCCCCTTTGGTTTTTTTCTAGGCAGGGTTGCCCCGCTGTACATTTTGCTTTTTAAGAAGATCCTAAAGAAATTGCTTAAAATGTTTTTAAATTTGGTATCTAAGGAACTTTTTTGTTCCTGGGAAATTAAAAAGGCCCTTTGAAAAGGATCTAAAAGGGGTTCGGTTTAAAGAACATAGCTTAAAAAATTAAAAAAAAACAAAACAAAGAAAAGGAAAAGGAGGATCTTTGCTTTTACCCAGCAGGAGGCCCCACCCAAGCATTGCCCCCCCAAATGAACCACAGTCAAAAGATTTTTCAACAAAACCCCGGGTTTTTCAAATTTTTTCACCTGAAAAAAAACCCCCAAGTTTGGGGGGGCCTGCATTTTTGGGGTTCCAACTCAAGGCCCTTTACCCATACCTTTTCAAGGGCAAATAAACCCAAACCTAAAGGGACGCAAGAAAAAAAACAAAGCCCCAAACTAAATCTAAAACCCCAAAAATTTTCACACCCCAAAATGGGAAATCACTTCAACAAACCCGGAACTCCAAGACACCCCCGTTCCAGGTTAATTCATATACACCTTTTTCAACCCAAAAAAGGGGGGGGCCATATTCTTTAAAGGTATACACCCCGGCCCAGTTCACCGGTTTTAAATCCTCCTGGGCAAAACAACCAAACTTTGCTTCACAACCCCCACCACCCCAGGACCCCTATTTTTTAACACTAAAAATTTTGGACAAAAACCCCCAAAATTGACAACACCCCCCCCCCTTAAGGGAAAACTTAATACCAATGTTTTGCTAAAGTTTTTTTTGGGAAACTAAAACAAGACCTCAAAAAAAACCACCAGGGGCGCAAAACAACCCCTTACCCAAAAGGGAAATGTTCCCCAAAGAGGGATTTCCCCTGGAATCCCCCAAAAATTACCCTGAATCCCATCCCCCCCCCCCAATTAGGGGAAAAAGAAAAAATTTAAAGCCCAAACCCCAAATTCTTTAAAAAATGGCAAATTCATGCACCCCTCAGAGGCAAAAGGGTACAACTGCAATCCTAAAAAATGTTTTTGCCTTCGGTCATGGGAAACCCAATAGCCAAGTGTTCCTCCGGGGCCAATGTGGCCCGATAAAAAACTTCCAGGGCGTTGCAAAAAAAGTTCCCATGCGGGGAACTCCTGGTAAACCCCGTAAAGCAGTCCCTAAAAATTTAAACTTTTTGAAAAAAAATTGCCCGACCAAAAAAAAACAAAAATTTATATTGCAAAATCTGTGGAACATCGATTTATTTCATCCTCGTATTTCTGGGGGACCGCCCTCCTCGCGGGAAATTGTCTAGGTCCCCGCGGTTTTGCCTTCTTCCCTGCCCATTTAATATAAAAGGCGCCGACGCCATTTTTTAGCCGGGGGGCCCCGCAAACAGTTTGCTCCGGGCGGCCAGCTTAGAAAACGTTTTTTCTTTTAAAGCAAGACCCTGTTGGGGGAAATTTTCTTGCCTCAGACCGTCCGTTAATAATTGCTTTTTTGGGGAACAAAAGTAAAGGGCCTCTTTTTGAACCTTCTTAGGCCGCCCCAAAGGCCTCCCTTTTTCTAGGGCAACAACTAAACAGGGCACGCCTTCTTTTTGGAAAAAATTTTAAAAAATCAAATTTTTGGGGGGGCCCACCAGGTTGGAGAGAACCTCTTAAACCGCCTTCTCCTTCTGGGGGCCCCCGAGCCCCATCCTAAATTTTTTCTGGGTTTATCCCCCCTCCAGGCTCCCCTTACCCGCAATAGACCTTCGGGAAACCAAAATTTTAGGTCCAAAGGCTTTAGGTTTTTTCCTTCCATTTGCCTTCCCAAAACCTGTAAAATAAAAAAAGGGGCCCAGACCTCCCTTTTAAACCCCCCCCTAAAAAAAAATGTTAAAAGGCAGGTTTTTAAAATTTGGGGGCTCACCCCTTAAAAAGCCCCAATTTGGGGGAAAAAACCCTTCCCAGCCAGGTTTATTACCTAACCATTTAACCCCGGAAGATTCCCTTTGAAATGGGGAGGAAACATTTCCCCCTTCCCCCGAGGCATTTTAAACCCCGCATCATTGGGGAAAACCCATGGGGAACCAAGAACCCAATTAAAAAAGGCCCAAAATTTTAGTTCCCCCCAAAAGGCCCCCCGGGACCCCTTTTTTTAATATTTTTATGTGTTACCAAAAAGCCTTAAAAGACTCCTCCAGCCCCGTTAAACCGACAGGTTTGGTTTTGACCACCTTCCTTTTAAAAACCCAATTAAGAAACAATTTTAAGGGGGGGGTAAAGGCCCCATCTAAAAATTTAAAGGAATTCCCAACATTAAAAATGGGGAAAAAGGGGAACTCCCCCTTTAACCCAAGGGGTTAAATGTCTTTCCCAAGAAAGACCAAAGGATACCAGCAAAAATGACACAAACAGAACAACCAGATTTGAAAGAGTTGCAGGATTTGTTGCATGGAGCAGAGCAAGTGGGTAAACATACCTTGCAGTGTGGTTTTGATGCTTTAGAGGCCTCATGTAGAGCTGCTGTCACAGGGTCTGTCATACGTAGACATGCTTGGCTCAAGGAGCAAACCTTACCAGATTATGTCAAAGCAAAGCTATTAGATGCACCACTTCAAAAAGATGTATTGTTCGGTGTTAAAGCTGAGGAGGTACTAAAGAAAATGGAGGAAAAAGCAAAATCTATGCAAACAGTTAAAGATTTCTTGCAGGTGCAACCTCCACGCTTCAGCAGAAACTGGCCTTCAAAAAATTGGTCCTTTCCAGCCACGTACAGATCTCAAAGGGGCAGATACAGACGCCCAAGGGGTAGAGTACAACCTCAAGGATCTTACAGAGCTAGACAGTGGCAAGCACCAACCCCAAGAGGTGGAGAAGATAGACCAAAGTCATTTAGAAAACAGACACAATGACTTCCCCCTATGCCTGCCAAACAAAGCTATAATGGCAGCACCTTTGGGTGGAAAACTGGCATTATTTTCAAAAAACTGCCACATTGTTACAAAAGACAAATGGATTCTGGACATTATAGACAGAAGCTACAGGTTCCACTTTCACACCCTTCCAAAAATGAGAGGCTTGCCAAACCTGCCACAAAATCAATGGGCAGAGGCACAAAGACAAATTTCCACTCTCATGGATATGAAAGCAATTCAAGAAGTACCTGCAAAAGAACAAGGTAAAGGTTTTTATTCCAGACTATTTCTGGTACCAAGGAAGGACAAAGATTGTAGACCCATCTTAGACCTATCCATCCTAAACACATATCTACAGGTACCAAAATTCAAGATGCTCACATTACAGCAGCTTCTTCCCATGCTGGGCAAGGAGTCTTGGCTGGTAACGTTGGACCTCAAGGAGGCATACCTGCATGTCCCTATCAGACAAGATTGCAGAAGATACCTCAGATTTCTTGCAGGTTCAACCCATTACCAATTCTCTGCATTGTCCTTTGGCTTATCTACTGCGCCCAAAGTGTTTCCGAAATGCCTGGCTTCAGTAATTGCCTTCTGCAGACAACAAGGAATACAAATCTACCCATATCTGGACAACTGCCTGATCCAAGCGGAGAGCAAGGACATTCTATTGCAGCATCTGGCGTTTGTAATAAAACTGTTAAACTACCTGGGATACACAGTGAACAAAAAGAAATCAAAACTAATACCTTCTCAACAGATAATTTTCCTGGGTGCCAGCTTAAATACAACCACCCAGATGGCCTACCTCACACCAGACAAACAATGGCAACTGTCTCAATACTTCAACAAAATGGCAACTTTAACCAGACTAACTGCAAGGAAAGTCCTGCAGGCTCTGGGATTCATGGCATCTTGCATCCTCCTGATACCATGTGCAAAGCTGCATATGAGGAAACTACAATGGTACCTAAAAAATGTATGGTCTCAACACAGCCACAGCTTGGAAATAATTATACCACTCATTCCATGCCTTCAAAAGGAATTTTTGTGGTGGGCTCAAGCATGCCAAAGAAACACAGGTCTCCCTTTCTGTTTACTTCAAGCAACTCAAATCATCACAACGGACGCCTCAGACTACGCCTGGGGAGCACACATGGCAGATCAGTACATTCAGGGAAAATGGTCCCAAAAAGAGAAGCACCTACACATCAACCAAAAGGAGATGCTAGCCGTGCAAAATGCTCTTATGACCTTCAAAGACCTACTGCATCCAGGCCAGCTATTGATAAGGACAGACAACACCACAGTCATGTGGTACATAAACAAACAGGGGGGAACTCATTCATACCCCCTGTGCAGGCAAGCCATGACCCTGTGGAACACAGCACTGGAATTACAAATTCAACTACAGGCACAATTCCTGCCAGGGAGGAAACACACTGGCAGACAACTTAAGCAGAAATATGACAGACCCACACGAATGGAAGTTGCATCCTCAAGTCTTCTCAAAGATAACTCAGGCATGGGGACAGCCAGACATAGATCTATTTGCTACCCACAGAAATTACCAGTTGAAAAAATTCTGTTCAAGGACCTATCATTCACAGGCCTGGAAAGTGGATGCACTCTCCTTTAATTGGACAACATTGACAGTCTATGCCTTCCCGCCTCTTCCTCTACTGACCAAAGTTCTATTAAAAGCCAGAGCAGAGAGGCCACAAATGATTCTCATTGCTCCAGACTGGCCACGACAGCACTGGTATCCTCTCCTAAAGAGCCTGTCACACTCACCACCATGGATACTACCTCTAGTTCCTCTTCTGTTGTCCCAGCACAACTACAAAACCCTTCACAGCCAGCTCAAAACCTTAAATCTAGCTGCATGGAGAATACCTTAATTTCCCAACAGACTCTCCTCTCCAAGGAGGTGCAGGATGTCATCTTGGAGGCCAGAAGACCCTCTACTAGAAAAACCTACTCCGCCAAATGGAAACGATTTTGTTCCTGGAATCAAGAAAAGGGCTGGAATCCTTGGGTAATAAATATACCTCAAATTTTACAGTACCTAGCTGAGATGTTAAACAGTGGCCTTTCCTTCTCCTCCATCAAGATCCACGCTTTAGCCATTTCTGCACAATACAATACAGATCCTCCTTTATTCTCACATCCTCTATTAAGGCAGTTCCTCAGAGGGGCAAAAAATATAAAACCCCCATGGAAACCACCAGTCCCAGCTTGGGACCTCAACTTCGTATTGGAAAAGCTGACCCTGCCTCCCTTTGAGCCGGCTTCTTCCACAGAGCTACAATACTTGTCATGGAAAACAGCCTTCCTTCTGGCCATTACCTCAGCACGCAGGGTTTCGGAGCTACAGGCCCTCATGGCTGTGCAGCCATTCATCATTTTCCATCAGGACAGAGTCTCCTTACGAACCAACCCTACCTTCATGCCAAAGGTAGTATCCATTGTAGCTTTGAATCAGGCTATTCATTTACCTACCTTTTATCCAAATCCACAGAACAAAGGAGAGAGACTACTACATTCCTTGGACATTCACAGACAACTTCGTTATTACTTGGACAGAACAAAGTCATTCAGGAAATCTGAGCAGCTCTTTGTGTCCTATGCTACAGGTGCTCAAGGAAAGGCTATTTCCAAACAGACAATTTCAAAATGGATAGCCCACTGCATACGCTTTTGTTATTCATTTCATGGAAAATCTGTGCCTGTATACATCAGATCCCAATCCACCAGGGTTACAGCTACCTCTGCAGCTTTCCTCAGGGGGGTCCCTACCAAGGACATTTTGGAAGCAGCTTCTTGGAGTTCAGTGCACACTTTCTCCAAGCACTACCACCTTCCACGATACTCAAAATCTAGAGCGGGCTTTGCCACAGCAGTCCTGCAGGGCATCCTAGCCCCTCCTAGTTCCACTTAGTATCTACCACCCTTACTTAGCTTTGGGATTCTTCCCATCTGTAATGACTGCAGCTGTATGCACGATGAACATAGTACAGTTTTGTACCTACCATAAATGTAGATGTTCGAGTGCTCATACAGCTGCAGTCCAGGTTACCCTCCCTCCATCCCCTCTTAGGACAGGCCTTATGACAAACACCTTTATCATACAACCTATTGGGGGTATTCTTTTACGGTGTATTTGCTTGCAACTACTGTTTTTGATTTATCTACATTGCATGTTTGCATAATATTATGTTTTGCCTTCCTTCTGGGGGCACCTGACATCTGGGGCAAGAAAAACTGAAGAAAATGGTGTTGGCTGCCTCTTTTATACCCCTGTCGCACTGACGTCAGGGAAGAAGCGGCCGACAACAACGGCCGACTGACCTAGACTTTGGAATTCGGCCGACCGAGGACCCGCCTGACAGCAGGATAACCCATCTGTAATGACTGCAGCTGTATGAGCACTCGAACATCTACATTTATTGATAGGTACAAAACTGTACTATGTGCTCTGAGTTACAGCATAATGGCACTAAATATACAGAACCAACTGATATTGCCAACATCCTGGCAGATAGGTTCACTGCTAACTTTACCCCCCTCTCACCCCCCTAGAAGGCCCATCTCTATACCGGAAGAATGCAGAGTTCCTGTAATCACGGCTGCACAGGTAAAAAAACACTCTCCAAAGCCCAAGAACACAGCATCAGTGGGACCTGACAATATCCCAGGCTGCGTTCTACACGAACTACAGAATGAACTGGCACCCTACCTAAGTACCATGTTCAGTCATAGCCTCACCTCAGGCTTTGTGCCCACTGAATGGCACACCGCGACGTTTATCCCACTCCACAAAGGGGGAGCCACGACGGACCCCGGGAACTACCGCCCTATTAGCGTGATGAGCCTGGTCTGCAAGGCCATGGAACATATCATCATGGAACTCGTAAACAAAGACATTGGTAATCTCCAAACTATGGACCCCCCTACCCAGTTTGAATTTGTGAAAGGCAGATCATGTCTCCTAAACCTGACTGACTTCTTTGAAGCAGTCACCAAAGCCATAAATGAGGGTAAGGTGGTTCACACAGCTTGTCTAGATCTCGCCAAGGCTTTTCGATACCATCCCCCACTATGGAATTATAGATAAGCACACTAAGCTAGGTATAAATCCCTATGTCACAAGATGGGTTGCCAAATGGCTCACGTACAGAACCCCCACCGTGAAAGTAGCAGACTCCAAATCCAACTTCAGACCAGTGACGAGTGGAGTACCACAGGGTTCAGTCCTGGGTCCTCTCCTGTTTGGTATCTACTTCTCTGAAGTACATGCTAACACAGAAGGTCTTTGGCTAACAAAGTTTGCAGATGACTGCAAACTAGGAGCCATAATCGAAACTCCTAACGATGTGGACATACTACAAAAGGGCCTCACTGAGACAGATGCCTGGTGTCAAAGACATGGCCTGAAGCTCAATGCCAAAAAGTGTATTGTCATCCCCTTTGGTAAAAACTCTGTACCCATGAACTACCACATAGCTGGTAGTCTACCTAATGCCGAAAATGTGATGAGACCTTGGGACACAGGTGGACAGAAGTCTCTACTTTGATAATCACATCGCCACAATGGTCAGGAAATCCTTCTACATGGCTCACCTCATCACAAAAGGTTTCTCATCCAGAAAAAAAGAGGTCATTGTTCCCCTCTACTCATCACTCATTAGACCCATTATAGAGTACAACTCCCCTTTTGGTATGTACCTCACAAGACATCTACAACAACTGGAAAGGCCACAGAAATACCTCACAAAGAGAATTACTGGCCTCAAACAGATGCCCTACGTAGACCGTCTCAAAAAACTCCAGCTTTACTCCATTGCATATTGCCTACTCAGAGGCGAACTCTGCCTAACATACAAAGCTATGTCAAACCCAGAGCTTTTGGACATGCTCCACTTAAAGAAATTCTAATCCCTCCAAGCTACACACTCAAGGGACCTAAACTTTGTCGCCACAATAAACAGAACATGTTGGAGGGATAGATTCCTGTCCCAGAGACTTCCCATACTCTGGAACAGACTACCTATCTATGTCAAACAGAGCTCTTCATTAGCACTCTTCAAGAAAAATCTTGATGTTTGGATGGGAAATAGGAAATTCACCCCAAGGATAACTTCTGTGGCTCTGCTCAACAGGGGCACAAGAAAATAATTTTCTTGTGTGGCGAAAGCCAGGGTACATTTTTGGCTAGGCTTACATAGGTCCCAGGGCCAATAGTCTAGTACTTACCTATGAACCTATGAAAGTCAATAAGACCCAAAATGTTAAGAAGTCTGATGAAACAAATAGTAATCAAGACCATTAACAAAAATTCATGCGATATAACAGAAGTAAATAGGATATATTACTGTGCAGATAAGTTAATAACAGATGCTCTTTCCACAAAAATACTGGGCAATAAGGGAAAAGAAGGGAAGAAATCAAATGCCATCATGGAAGTATCGAATAGAGAAAACCGTAAAGCAGTTAAGACAGGAAGTGTCACTGTTAGAACAGCCTAGGATCTAACATACGGTATTGCAAATAATAAAAATAGCGCAGTCAGAAAAAAAAAGAAGATATGCAGATAAATATAAAAGAAGTACAATTTATGCAATTCATTGATGACCCAAAAAAGTTTTATGGATAATTGGGAAACAAAGCAAAAGGAATATATGCACCACCAAAAAAAGAAGAAATAGACACATTTTGGAGAAATATCTGTGGAGACCCTGTGGAACATAACAAAGATGCTGAATGGATAGAAATAAGAAGTTCATATGTACACGATATGAAATGGTAAGAAGTAATGCCCAGAGAAACTGAAGCAAAGTTAAAAGCTCCTAACTGAAAAACCCCAGGCACAGATGCCATACCTAACTTCTGGCTGAAAGTACTAACATCTGTACATGAAGATTTAGCCCTGAGTAAGAACTACTTATATTATATGCTCACCCCAAACAGACACCAAACCTGGTTAACAACAGGAAAAACAATACTCCTCCTTAAGAGTGAACCTGCATGTTATCCTAAAACTATAGACCAATAACTTGCCTTCTGTCAATGTATAAACTATATACTGGATTTGATCCTTACAGAGTTTATAGTAATTTAGAGGGAAAACTCAATCATGGCAATAGAACAAAAGGTCGTATGGAGTAAAGAATCATTTGTTGTTAAAGTTATAATGAAGAATTGTAAAAAGGGGAAGAATCTATGGCATAGATTACAAAAAAAGCATTTGACAGCATCCCTCATTCATGGATAAAGGACTGCTTAAAGATGTATAAGATGCACTCTACATTGCTTTACTACATTACAGTGCTGATGAAACAGTGGCAAACCCCTTTGCAGCTATTCCATGATAAGTTATACCAGAGATAAAAATTCAAAGGGAGATATGACAGTGTGACTCAATACCACCCGCTGCTCTGCTGTCTTTCTCTTAACCCATTAGGCTGTCTACTCAACAGATTAGGTCTTACAGTTTGGCTGCCAGACAACAACATAGTGCAAAGACTTTTTATCATTTTTTTGTGGATGCTTTAAAACTGTATAGTTCATCAGATGAAGAGCTGAAAACAACTGGAAGTTGTCAAAATTTTCTCAGATAATATAGGAATATCATTTGATAAATGTGCAAAAGCAACATTTAAAGCAGGAAAGCTGCAGCACCAAGAAAATACCAGTCTAGGACAGGAATATGATATAAAAGAGCTTGAGCAAGAGAATGTATATAAAGATTTGGGAATTGGTGAAGGATCGACAATAAATCATGAACAAATGTGAACAAAACTCAGGAGTATTTTAGAAGACTAAAATTAATACTGAAAATAGCCCTGACATCAAGGAGCAAAGTCCAGCTTATAAATCAATTTGCTCTTCCTGTTCTAACTTACAGTTTTGGGGTGAATGACTGACCCCAAAAGGTACTGGATCAGCTGGGCAGGAAAACAAGAAAAATGCTTCACACTTATCAGATGATGTATAAAAATCAGTGTACACTAAGATTATATATTCCTCGTTCTGAAGAGGTATGGGCCTCCTCAAAATTGATTACATGTATAGATCTGAAATCATAGAACTGCATACATACATGCTGACCCACCAGATCCAAATATAGTGAAAGTTTTGAAACATGCAGAAAACATATTTAAGATGACTTCCATGCTTGGTTTAGCAGAAGCATATGAGTGTCAAATGCGAATGGAAACCAAACCAGCAAAAGACAAAAATCAAGCAGCAGCTGAATGCACTAAAAACAAAAGAAGGAATATAAGGAGCAGGATCAGATGAGAAGGCATGAAACGTGGAAAAGGCATAAATATAGTTGCAAGTGCAGAAAACACCTGGAACAACCTCATGTCAATCAGGATCTGATGCAGGAATGGCTAAGGACAGCTGAATTTTAACAAGAAGGTGAAAGATTAATATTAGCAGTCCAAGAGAGTGGACTCTGTACACATTGGTTTACAACGACCATTGAACATGTGTCGCACATGTTGTTGCTGGGTGTGATACATTAATGGCAGAGGGCCTGTATACTGAAAGGCATAATAATGTGGCAAGACTGTTGCATCAGGGATTGTGCAAACATTACAGTATTGAGGTAACTGAGAAGCATTGGAACATGAGCCACAAAGCATTATAGAGAATGATGAAGTTTATATTACATGAGATACCCATTATCAACAGTTCAAAAATATATGCGAGAAAACCAGATGTAGTAGTCCATGAAAAGAAGGCAAAAAGTACCTTTAATTATTGAATTCGCTACACCCACTGATTACAGTATCTTACGTACAGAGAAACACAAAGTCATAAAATACCAAGATTTGTAGGCAGAAATGAGGGCAATGTGGAAGGAGGATACCCAGACAGTTCCAGTAGTAGTAGGAGCTATGGGTCTCATAAAAAAGAACTTAGTCTTATTTCTATATGTTACCAATACATTTAACTCCATATGAATTGCAGGAGTCCGGTCTGGGCACATTACGGGTGCTGGCAAGAGCACTTTTGTCTGACATCAAAGATTGAAACAATACTAATTTCGCAACCTTTAATCAAGCTTTGACTTGGGAATGGGGTTCATTCCCATCATGATAGAAACCCAAAAGACTTGGAGAAATTAAGCAGGATAAGAAATGGTTCTCCTATGTTTATGTACCCCATCACTGTGGTGGTGTCAGAAAAACCTTGATAACTGAGAGAGTTGAGAGCATTTATACATGACAACATCTCTTTTATGTTTGTGTTTTGGTTTGTCTTCTCTGTTCCAAAGACCCTCCATTTCTATCCCCATAGACATTGCTCCTCAAGCAAAGTCTGGGGGTTCTGTTGTTGCAGACTGTGCTGGAGCTGGGAGGGAGAATAGGAGACCTGGATTATGATAAATGTAGTGTCCCCACCAAAAAATCTCCAATTATCCAAGCCCCAAAACTGGAATCTGGAATGTCAGGGGATGTTGATGTAGGGACTATACTGATTTTCAGGTGCCACTTGATTTTTCTCATGTGGAATCTTGCAAGAAAGATTATGAGAATTAGAGGCCATGAGACCCAGAAATCGTGAGAAATTCCCTGATTGAGACAGTAGTCTGAGTTGAAAATTTCAGTAACAGATCTAGATAAAGATCTACTTTTTCTTGTGGAAGAAAAGCTTTTTGAACTGATGAATCCAAGAGACATCCCAGGAAAACAATCCTGTGAGAAGGATTCAAACAAGACTTTTGCATTTCCTCCTGGAATCCTAGTCTGAGTAGATCACTTACCCTGGTGAGATGTTCTTGACACTTTGAAAAAAGACTGCACTGCAAAGATAAGCAAGTCATCTGAATAAAGAAAATGTGCAGCACAGGTTAAAGCTGCATTGTCCAAGGCCAAGAATACAGCTTCTATGGGATGAGACAATATCCCTGGATGTGTTCTACATGAACTACAAAGTGAACTGGCACCACATCTATGTGCCCTGTTCAATCAAAGCCTTACCTCAGGCTTTGTCCCTACCGAATGGCACACTGCTACAGTCATACCTGTCCATAAGGGGGTGAGCGACTACAGACCCTGGGAATTATCTCCCCATTAGCCTGACAAGTCTGATATGTAAAGCTATGGAGCGCATCATCATGGACCTAATTAACAATGTTATAGGGAATCTCCAAACTCTAGATCCCATGCAATTTGGTTTTGCGACAAGGTAGATCATGCCTGCTCAACCTGGTTGACTTCTTTGAATCAGTCACCAGAGCTGTGGATGAGGGCAAGGCAGTTCATACAGCCTACCTTGATCTAGCCAAGTCCTTTGATACCATTCCCCACTCAGGAATTATTGATAAACTCAACAAACTAACATCAACTCCCTATATCACAAGGTGGGTGGCAAACTGGCTCACACATAGAAGCCACAGTGTGAAAGTAGCGAAATCTAAGTCAATCTACTGACCAGTCACGAATGGAGTCTCACAGGGATTGGTCCTGGGTCCTTTCCTGTTTGGCATCTACTTCACAGAAGTCCAGGCCAACTCGGAGGGACTCTGGTTGATGAAGTTCACAGACAACTGCAAACTGGGAGGTATTATTAACTTCCCAAGTGATGTAGACATCCTACAGAAAGGCCTCACTGAGACCAATGACTGGTGTCAAAACCATGTCCTTAAGCTTAATGGCAAAAAATGCGTCATTATCTCCTTTGGCAAATACTCAGTTCCCACTAATTACCACATCGATGGGAGCCCACTGAACACTGAAGCTGTTAAGAGATCTGGGGACACAGGTTGACCGCTACCTTTCCTTTGACTACATTGCCACTGTGGTCAGAAAGTCCTTCTATGTGGCACATCTCATTACCAAGGGTTTTGCATCAAAGAAGAAAGCGATCATCATCTCTCTCTCTCTCTGCCCTTCCCTCATTAGGCCAATCATCGAGTATAATGCCCCATTTGGCATCTACCTCACTAGACACCTGCAACAGCTGGAAAGGCCACAAAAGTACCTCACAAAGAGGATCCTAGGCTTTAAACATGTCCTACATGGACAGACTCAACAAAAACTCCAGCTATTCTCTGTCTCATATCGTCTACTAAGAGGCAATTTCTGCTTGACTTACAAAGCCACGTCTGACTCAGCTCTGTTAGAAATGCTACATCTAAAGAAATCCCAATCCCTCCGCACCACACGCTCCAGAGACCTCAACCTCATTACCACAATCAACAGAACATGCTGGAGGGACAAGTTCATAACCCAGAGGCTGCCCATGCTCTGGAATAGACTTCCCATAGATCTCAAGCAGAGCACCTCACTGGCCCTCTTCAAGAGAAATCTTGATGAGTGGATGGGAAATAGAAAGTTCACCCCTGGGGCTCTACTTGATAGTGGCACTGGGAACTAATGTCGGGTGGCATGATGCCAGGACACTTCTATGGGTTAGGCTTGTAAAGGCTCCAGGGCCATTAGTCTAGAGTACACACTTATGAACCTATGAACAAATAAAATAAAACTAAACAAAAAAAAGAAGAATGAGCGCTTTTGGGTGGCTTCCCCCTACTTCAGATTCTAACCGCCAAAGTAATCAAAATACATTTAAACAAGTCCTAACCAATCACGAATGACTGGTACAAACATCAACCAGTAAATCTTCCATACAACACTAGTTAATTTGAATACAAAATAATTTCAGCTCCTCGGTCAGATCTGGCAGCTTAAATTACAAACAACCTACCCCTTAAATACCTTAGGTAGAATATAACAAATAAGAGCCAATCAGAAAATAATGCATAAACTATGATTTGTGTAATGCACTACTACCCCACCTAATGAATACTGAACAAATTATATAACTAATACATCTGCATAACCAAATATGTAAGTTTAAAAATAAGGTGCCCATAGAGTCACATAACCCATTATAATTTGATAACCATATGGTGTATTCAGTTAAGGAATAAAGAAAAAATATTTATTACTATGAAAATTGCAAGGCCAATGGAATCACTGAGTGCTAAACAGCGTTCTGTGGGAGGTAACAGTCCATAGGCGAAAAGGTTTGTCTAAAATACACAAAGATATGATCCTCCACACCATTGCACCCAATTGTGGCGGGTGGGGGCTAGCTCACAGAAACACTTTCCTTATATATAGAACAACTTAAGATGGTTCTTCCCAAGGCAACTTCTGTTTTGAAGGATACACAACATTGTTTTGTCTACACTGTATGACTTTATATCATCCTCTGGTAATAGAGGGTGGAGACTGATGGTAACAATGGATGTTCAGAGCTTGTTCACAGTGATTCCTAATGGCTATGGAATACAAGCTATTCAAACATAGTGGATACAGCAATGGAAGGACAGATTTCAGCTGTACTCTTTTGGATTTAGTGCTGGAGAATAATGTTTTCTGCTTTGGGGATCAATTATACTGGCAGAAATGGGGAGTAGCGATGGTACGTCCCTGTGCTACTAGCTATGCTAACCTTGTGTTAACTTATTGGGTGTCCTATGCTGCCTTCAGTAACAACCCCTATAATCCCCTTGTGCTAAACTACAAGAGACTTGTCGATGACATTTATCTTTTGTGGGGAGGTACTACTGAGCAACTCTTGCAATATGTTAAGTACCTAGAACAAACTACTGACTTCCTAAAGTTAACACCGCACATATCCTACAACAAGATTCATTTTCTAGATGTAACTGTTGAAATGTATGATAAAGGGGACATCAGTACAATGATACATCAAAAAGAATGTAGGAAGAACAACATACTCCGTAGATCCAGTATGCACCCTAAACATATACATCACAATATCATCAAGGGCCAAATGTTACATAACTCCAGGATGCATACCAGAGAGAGAGATTATTTAGTAACTAATGGGAAATTAGCCACTCAGTTGCAAGCTAGAGAATACAACAATATAGAAACTGAATCACAGCAATGTATTGTAACTCAACTAAGGACCACCAGGGGCAAGCATTATTACTCAGACACAACTTCTCAAGATGTGGCACAGTATGCAAACAACAACTGTAGCGATAATGTTGAGTAATCTTAACATATTCAAGTGATGTTAACTGCATTAGTAATATTATCACAGACAACTGGAAAATTCTGACCAGCAATGAAGCTATGAGGAAAATTGTAGGCAATAAACACCGTTTCACATACAGAAATGGAAGAAATCTGAAACGGCTACTATGCGATAGATCACCAAGAAGGGCACATATCCATGTAGACTATGTGCCATGTGCAAGTATATCTACAAGGAACTGACATTTAAGTATCCTGTGAGTAACAGGAGGTACACTTTACATGGTTATGCTGACTGTAGAACTAGAAATGTGATTTACATAGCGTGTTGCAAAGAGTGTGATTCATTTTATGTTGGTAAAACCAATAGGCTCTTTAAAGAACGTATCTCAATGCATGTAAGTGATATAAAACTTAAAGACCAAAAAAATCCCTTGGTAAGACATGTAGGTGTTAATGCTGAACATTCGTTTCATTTCATGGTCATACAGGTTTTGCATGTCAACAGTAGAGAGGGTGATATTGTTCATATGACCAAATTAATTGAGATGAAATGGATTGGAGAACTGCAGGCAGACAAACCCTCAGGCTTGAATTCATATGTACCCTTGAAGTCGGTTTTAAGACAGTGACACATTAAATGAACTTTGCGTTCTGCTTAATCTTGTAGTGTCAGTACATTCACTCATTAAATACATCAGTGTGGGAATATCTTGTTTGTAGATGTAAATATGAGATATGAGTGACTATATTCATTTCTACTAGTTATGCTCTTATTTAGTTGTTTTTTATGTTTTTATAATTTTAATAATAATTTTGTTTATTGTAATAAAGTGACATATCCTATTTTACCATGTATTAGTAGATCCCATCACAGTCTTATAACTTGACTATTTACATTTTTTCATTTTTATATTCTTTTTGGATTTTTATATGTACATGGAATCAATTTACCTTTTTAGAAATTCTTGCTGTTGTAATATTAATGCCTCCATTTTACATCTAAAATGAGGGCCTTCAAGCTAAATTGCCATTGGTTTATTTTTTTGTTTGAAGCAAGGTAATTGGATCATTATGTATTTATTTGGGTCTACTACGGTTGATTGAAAACTCACTTGACTGAAAATTAAATTACTAGGACCACTTCACTACTCATTTCATTGAAAGCTCACATCACTGAAAACTCATTTCATTGAAAGTTATAAATGGCCTTTTCCCCACTGTAGTGCGACCCTGGAATTAGTATATAAAGTAAGGGGGGTGGGGGGCGTAGCCCCCCCACATATAAACATTTTAAACTATATAGAGTGATACAAGTGCAATAAATAACTGTTTCCAAAAGAGAATATATAACCAAGATATGTGGGGGGGCTTCTCCCCCCACACACACCCTTACTTTATATACTAACTCCAGGGTCGCACTACAGTGGGGAAAAGGGCATTTATAATTTTTAATGAAATTTATGAGCTTTCCGTGAAATGGTCCTAGTAATTTCATTTTCAATCAAGTGAGTTTTCAATCTACCGTAGTAGACCCATCTATTTACATATTGTTATATACTCTTGGACGTAGTTATTATTATAGTACATGTCTGGTTTAATCTTGATTTTAGAAAGTTTTTTTTATTTTTCTAGGTTTGTCGGATGTTTCAGTAGCTTCCCTCATTGTTATATTAGGCCAGTCGTCGAGTATAATGCCCCATAGTGCCATATTTGTTATACAGCCTACCCTATTATAGCTATCAGTGCAATTATCCTTATTGTTGTTTATTAGCCTTTTCAAGTACTGCATGTTTGAACCAATGTCTGCTGATATTAATGTTTGCTGCTGAAATAGAAGTGTAAGGTTATAGCTCTGTTTAAACGTTGTGCGGTTTGTCTTAGTTTATTACTACTCTGTATTTTTGATACTAATATTAGTGTATAACGTCTAGCTCTACTTACTAAGAGCAAGAATTTACTTAACTGTCCTCTTAGTGACTTATTGACTGCTGCATCTAATTATTCTCCCTTCTTTCATTCTGCTGCTCCTTTCCTAATACTAATACTCTCTCCTATCCTGCTCTTCTGTTTGTCTTTTTTCTCAATCTTCTTTATTTCTATCTCAGAATATCCTCTTTCTATCCCCTATCTTGTGTATCCCACCTCCTACTAAGATAATATCCTAACCCAATGTATGCTACTCTTTACTAATCCCCTCTCTCTCCCAGCTCTCCCACTCACTGTTCCTTGCTTGACTTTCCAACACTGCCTGGGTTCAATGGTAAGTACTTGCCGCACTAATATAGAGTTAACCTTCCTTCCTCTCCCCTTCTTTTTTAGGTGGTAAAGGACATCCCTTCCCCTGGACTACTTTCATCCAAGGCTTCTCATCCACTCTTCAGGAACCCCCAGCTAAATACCAACCACATAATTTGCGTGGGTATTGCCTATCAGTCCCTGACACCTTAAAAGAAGGAAAATAAACACATGTATGTGCTCTCTGCCTGTATGTTAAACTGTTAAACACTACTCCCCTTGAACTAAGAGCTAAGCACCACCAGGACCAACCAACCTGCCTCCTTCTTCTCCCCCCCCTCCTACTCTACTTGTAACACTCCTTAGCTTCACCACTTTCTTCTAATCTTCTTTTATTTCCCTAACTATACTGACCTTGCCAGCCTGCCTAGACTCTGTCTATACTATTCATTTAAAGCCTAATCTACCTTGGGACTTACCTGGGCTCCTTCCCACATTGTTTTTTGAAAAACTCCTTAGAACAAGCTGAACCCCGCTCCGTTCACCCTGCGGGCTCACTTCACTCCCCTACCCTACCCCCAAATCCCACCCACCCCCAGTGCTGCTAAACTTATACTTCTTGGCCACACCCTCCTCTCCAACCAACAAATCACTAACTCCCACCTTCAGATATAATTAACACCTCACCTTATTACTATACCTAAGCAATTACAGCTCTAACTACTTATTACTTTTCCTCCTAGCCTTACCACTCAAACCTTGTCTTTTACAACTTTTACCTTCCCTAGCTTTCTTTAATACCCTGTAACCAACTGTTCTCACGATGTCTACCACATCCATGTCAGTACTTGCGAAACTACTACTTACTGCCACACTACTATCGTTTATAACCTCAGCATATCACTTAACCTCCTTTGAACACCTACATTGCTCTCAGTTTCACTACCCAACTAAACAAACATCCTTTCATACACTCATCCCTCCAAATAATATAAATGTAATATCTACACCTTGCTACCTACTTGCAAAGTTCCACAGGCTATCCCACATTAAATACTATAATCCCTCAACCAAGAAATATCAATTTCTAATAAGTAATCTACATTATGCACTGTACATTCTAAAAAATCAGTCCTTACAAAATGGTGATATTCATCCTAACCCAGGCCCTGCAAATGTCCTATCTACTGTTGCTTATACCTCCAATCCCTCTATCCCACCCAGCCCCATTAAACTCCCCAATTCTCTTCTGATAGCACATCTCAGTATCCAAAGCATTAACAATAAAGTTACTCATCTCCATTTTCTTTTTAGACATATACTCATTTGACATTTTATGTTTAACAGAAACTTGGTTAAAACCACAGACCCATGATAATGAGATTATCCCACCAGGATATAATATACTAAGAAATGACCGAACAAAAAGAAAGGGAGGGGGAGTAGCAATTCTTTTCAAAGAAGGGCTACAAGTTACTACATCACCTTATACCCCACCTAAGGACAATAATGCAGAAATCCTTATTTCCAAGATTCAGCTTAATGCTAATAAATCCATAAATATCCTTTGCATTTATCTACCTCCTGGAAATAATAGTAGTGCCTTAGAGGATATTCTTAGCTGGGTCACAGCAACCTTCCCACAAGAAACTTTAATCCTAGGTGATGTCAATATAGACTGGAAGTGCATCAATACTGAGCATCCTACTTCTCATATTAACCTTCATGGCTTTTTTCAGACCATCACCTCCCCAACTAGAATTAACAAACCAAACCAAAAAGAGAGCACCTTAGATTGGATTCTGATTAATAATCACCACCAAACATGCAAAGTAGGCACCTTCCCTGATGATGTAAGTGACCATTGCTTAACCTATATAATTAGGCAAAAAATAGATATCTCCCACTAAACATCATATAGGACTTTACGTTCCAACACGCATTTTAACCAAGAACTATTTCTGAGCGAACTTAGTGCCTGTAACTGGACTTGTCTAAAAACCCTCCCATTAGAAGAGGCTGTCCAATACTTTAACTCTAAATTCTTAACTATCCTAGACCAACATGCACCTATACGTAATGTAAGAATTAGGTCAAAACCAGCCCCATGGCTTACCAAAGATACCAGGCAAAAAATCCTAATAAGAAATAAAGCCTGGACTAGGTGGCAAACTACCAAAAGCTCATCTACTCAACAGACATTTAGACAAATAAGAAATGCTACTAAAAAAGCCATACTCTTAGACAAAAAAACTATTACTACAAAATACAGCAAACACACCAAAATAACCCTCAAAGATTCTGGGCAAATATCAATAGACTCCTTTATCCAGGGCACTCCAGTACACCAACACCAATAGGAGCGAACCATGAGACTCCCATCCAAACTGCTAATGACTTTAACTCCTTCTTCACAGATGCCATCCAAACTCTAGCCAGTCAGCTATCTCCTGACACCTCTAGTATTCCCACCCCCATAACACACTCTTCCTACCTTCCTATTACAACCTATATCTACTAACTTTATTTTCAAACTCCTAGCAAAACTGAAGCCTAGTACCCCTTCCGCTGACCAAATCCCAGCTGAATACCTACAAAAAGCAGCCAAAGCAGTTGCTTATCCTGTATCCATCCTGATAAACAGAACCCTCAAAGAAGGATACAACCCTACTTGTTGGAAAGTCTCACACATTATCCCCCTACACAAAGGTGGCAACTCCAATGAATATTCTAACTATAGACCCATAGCCCTTCTATCCCCCTTAGCAAAAATAATGGAAAAATGCATTCACCATCAGCTAATAGGCCATTTAACTCAACACAACTTACTAGCTAAGGGCCAACATGGCTTTAGGCCATTCCATAGTACCACCACTGCCCTCCTATCCTTTACAGACACCATTAATAGAAACCACAATAACAATTTACCCTCTTCAGCACTATTTATCGATCTTTCAAAGGCTTTTGATATAGTAAACCACTCATTGCTTATCAATATTCTCAAATCGCTTTCTCTGGATACTCGATCTATAAATTGGTTTACTTCCTACCTGAGCAATGGGCAACAAGCAGTGCACTGGGAAAATAATCTATCATCCCACCTGCCAGTCACACTGGGAGTTCCCCAAGGCTCCATTCTAGGTCCTCTCTTATTTTCAATTTTTATTAATGATCTCTACCTGGCTATTCCCACTGCAACTTGTATACAATATGCAGATGACTCTACATTAATCTGCACAGCTAAATCTGCTTCTGAACTGCAGTGCCTAACCCAGGAAGTATTTAGTATAGTTGAGACAGGTTCTTAAAGTGCTGCCTTCTACTGAATCCCAAAAAAACAAAGCTCCTACTATTTACTCCTACTTGTAGGTCCACACCAATAGATATCTCAGTCATTTCTAACAATGGTACCCTCATTTACCCAGACTCTACCACCAAACTCCTTGGTATTACAATAGACAACAACCTTAACTTTGACACCCACATTAACAATACTATAAAATCAGTTAACAGAAAAATGGGCTGCCTGTACAGTCTCAAACCCTTCCTTACTCCAATAGCAAGAACTACCATTGCCCACTCCCATCTAATCTCTACTCTACTCTATGCCTCACCAATATACACTAACCTATCCAAAAAGAATCTTCTCAAACTTGCTGCCTCTTATCATAATATTGCCAGATTTGCCACTGGTAAACCCTTCAGAACCCATCACTGTCAGAATCTTAAGCAACTCGGATGGCTTGAACTTCAAAACCAGCTTCAACTCAACCAACTTACAATTGCCCATAAGGTCCTTTACCAGCCAAACAATACTCCAATACTCTCAGACCTCATAACCCCCTACAAAAATCTTAATGCCTTGCGTTCTTCAAATAAACTACTAGTTAACATCAACAAGTCTCACAACATGGCTGGGGACTCTCTATTCTCAAACACAACTGGGAAAAACTGGAACCTTCTACCTATTGAACTTACTTCCCTTCCTTCCTTACCACTCTTCAGACAAAAACTTAAAACCTTCCTCAAAACACACTGGCTGTGCCCTTGTACCAACCCTGACTAACCTATCATTAATGCTACTAATATATTTTCTAGCTGTTCTCTCTCCACTAATTTAATCACTGTAGTGCAATGATAAGAATCTAGTAAGAACCTGGATACTATTTTTTTTAGCCACTAGCATGTTCATATTATCTTGCGCTAAACTTTGTATATAGTTTTTATGTTATTTACTGTTAAATGTGTATAATATCTTCTATATCTACTTATTGTTTTTATTCTTATGTAACAATGCCTTATTGGCTGTTTGTATCTGTCTTGGAGCTTTTCTCCCCGGGCCTCCACTGAAAATGGACATATATTCAGCTGGACTAGCCCGGTCAACAAATGTAAAATAAATAAATAAAATAAATATATTGTGAGGGAGCTCATGCATCATCCTTTAGAAATCTATGCTGATCACATCATTACAATATAGGTTTATCAATCATTCATAAGCTGCCCCTATTCAAAAAAAATAATATTGTGCAGTATTATTATGAATGGGTTTGTTGAGATTTCTATATAAGATGCAAAGTATTTCTAACCTATAAATGCACATTGTGTTCATTGTGTTTTACAAAACATGGGGATGCAATATTTCTTTAAAACTGGTAAAGGTAGTTTTTAATTATGGGCATGTGACTGAATTTAATGTATAAACGTGTGTGATTTTGAAATGATGTTATTCTGATGAAGTCGGAGTTACCACTGATGAAAGCGCTAAATCTTTGTACATTAAAGTGTTCCTGAAGAGTTGCATCTGCCATTTTTTTTATTCTAGGATCTGGGGACACAGGTTGACAGCAAACCTCTCCTTTGACCACCACATTGCCACTGTGGTCAGAAAGTCCTTCTGTATGGCACATCTTATTACCAAGGGTTTTGCATCCAGGAAAAAAGAGGTCATCATCTATTTCTACTCTTCCCTCATTAGGCCAGTCATCGAGTATAATGCCCCATTTGGCATGTACCTCACTAGACGCATGCAACAGCTGGAAAGGCCACAAAAGTACCTCACAAAGAGGATCCTAGGTCTTAAACATGTCCTACATGGACAGACTCAAAAAAACTCCAGCTATTCTCCGTCACATATCGTCTACTAAGAGGCGATCTTTGCTTGACTTACAAAGCCATGTCTGACCCAGTTCTGTTAGAAATGCTACATCTAAAGAAATCCCAATCCTTCTGCACCACACACTCTAGAGACCTCAACCTCATTACCACAATCAACAGAACATGCTGGAGGGACAGGTTCATAACCCAGAGACTGCCTATGCTATGGAATAGACTTCCCATAGATGTCAAGCAGAGCACCTCACTGGCCCTCTTCAAGAGAAATCTTGATGAGTGGATGGGAAATAGAAAGTTCATCCTTGGGATCACTCCAGTGGCTCTACTTGATAGAGGCACTGGCAACTAACGTCTGTTGGTACAATGCCAGGCAGTTCTGTGGTCTAGGCTTGTAAAGGCTCCAGGGCCATTAGCATAGTACACACCTATGAATATACAGTCTGCAGTTGGCCATCACAGGAGCCATGCATTTCATGAATACACTTGGAGCAGTGGATAGACTGCAAGATAATGCACAGAAAACTTTAAGAAATGCCTGACATCTAAATCTAGGGATGTGATATGCATCTTTTAAACATAAGATCAAACCCAAATGGGAAATAAGGGGTGACAAGTTGTGAAGGGAATACCATTTTGCACTTGGGCGCAATCACTAACAAGCTCAGACAGGAAAGATCCGGAATGCACCTGAGAATCTTTCTTTGGCACCAGAAACATTCTTAAGTAAAACGCTTCTCCTAACTCAGGAGGAGGAACCACTTCATTCACCCCTAAGACAACAGATACTGAATGATAGGAGGGAAGAGGAGGAGTTTGGTCTGGAGGTTGAGGGGGAACTCCCTCAAAAAGGAAAGAGAGATGCCCCTTGCCATCTGTAACTTTGATGGATTACCTTCAGAATCAATCTGTCTGAAACTTTCAGTTGTAAAAGAAAGAAATGGAAGTTCAGATATTCTGGAAGTGTTAAGGATTTGTCTAAATGGGAAGGGTATCTGGAAGTGTTAAAGATCTGTCTAAATGGGAAGGGTTGTTGAATCCTGTAGATAGTCATTCAGACTTTAGACTGTCCTTTGTTCTGTGGAGTGTCTTCTTTTTTGGCACCTCCTTGTCATTGCTTTTAAACATTTGCTTACCAGCAGCTTGCCAAGTTTATTTATAGCATTAAATTCCTTGTCAAACCTAGAGAAAGAAGGCTGAAAAATCTGACAGCTTCCTTGAGTTACCTCTCTTATCACTGTTTTTAAGGAGGTCTGCAGTAAATGGTCCAAAAACAACTACTCCATTAAGGGAAGAATTTTAAATTTCAGTTCTGACATCTGGAAGGTTTTGAGAGCACAACCAAACAAACATCATCATAACAGTTGCAGTGGCAGCAACCCTGGAAGTGGCATTAACAGAATCATAAGCACATTTCAAAGTGTGTGAGCAGCCACTTGAGAGACAGAAGCAATCAAGTAGCACAGGGAGGTTTTCTCTTCAGAAAGAAGCAAGCATGCACTTTTACATATCAACTTGACAGCTGAGGATTCTAAAAACAAGAGTTACAGAAGAATACATTTTTCCCAAATCTATCAAAAACCTTCCCAGCCTTCTCAGGAGAGGGATTGGTAACATACCTATCAACTTCATAGCACAAGCTATCTGAACAAAGCCTAAAATAATCGGGAAAGGCCTAAAATAGGGACAGATTTTAAATATTGCTTGTATAAACTTAGAAAGTGGCTAGAATAACAGGATTTGTTAGCATGCATTTTCTGAAGGATATAACGTCTGAAACCCAAATTAATGTTATTATTTAGTGACTTCATGTCCTCTGTGATTTGCCAGAAAACCACAGACTTTGAGTAACAGACGAAAACTGCAAGTCAAAAGTCTGGAAATTCTGTGAAAATTTGGACAGTTGAGAGATATGATTGGTATTAACCAGTTGTTTAGCACCATTTGGGTTCACTTGAAGGAGTAGTTCTTAGGTCTAATCTAGGATGTGTGCATACAAACTTAGAAGATCAGGGAACTTTATGCAATCTATTTGCTTTCTTGGGGGCAGCAGTCTGGCTGTCAGGCAAGTTACAGGTTGCAACAAAAAATCCTCCAGCACTGAAAGAGCAAGGGGAAATGGGGGTATGTTCTGGAAAATCAACTTGTAATAAATTGTAACACATCTTCAGGGACAGTAGAATGTCATTGTATTCACTGAAACAGCTAATTCATTCTGGAAATAGTTTCAAAGAAAGAGAATCCTTCACAGGGACTGGGAGAAACCACAATTTGCTCATAATCTGAATCAGAAACCTGAGGAGACAAAATAGAATCTGCCCCTTTACAATCATTTTGTGGTTCATAAATGTGAACTCTTCAGGTAATGAAAAATCTCTTTTCTTTTACCAGAAACAGCTAAACTGGAAGGAGTCAAGAGCCTGAACTAAAATCCTGCGCTAAGCCTAATAAATCACTCCTATCCAAAGTGGCAGAGACAGGAGAAGAAATATGCTTAATTTTTTTTGCTGTTTCTTGACAGGAATTTCTGAAAAAGTAGGCCTATCTTTGTCGGGAAATCCTCTCTAGGGATAGGCATAGCATTCTGGTTAGGCAGAGGAGTATTCTTACCTCTCATCGGTCCAGATTTTCACAGAATGTCCAGCTTTTTGCCTCCTATTTTTGGTTTGTTCCTTGTAAAATTTGTGTATTTCTAGAAACTTCCTGAGGATTGACGTCACTAAATGGCAGACGTTCGAGTTTCAGACTTTATATCCTTCAGGAAATGTATGCCAACACAAACCCTGCAATTCTATCAACTTTCTAAGATTATAAGAGAAATACTTAAAATCTGTCCCTATTTTGTGCCTTTGTACCCTCATTATTTTAAACTTTGTCCAGATTTCTTGCACTGAGAAGTTGAGAGGCATGGGTAGTATTCCCTGCCCTTCTCCCAAGACTGACCCCATAAGTAAAATAGCACAACTTTTACCTCAGGAAGTGGTCATTTTAAATTAATTTTAGCAAGTTTTGTTCCACAATAGTAAAACATAACTCTCCTGTTTAAAAGATACTAAAAATCATGTGGCAGTTGATACTATTTCTTAGCTTAAAATAGTCACAGAAAAACGTTCAGTTTTTGTCATAAAAATATAAATGTATGTCTTTTTCCTCTGAAGGGAATTTATCTGCCCAGCACTGGAAAGCATTACCCAACAGTCAACAGCAATGGAAAGTATTATCTGACAGTCAGTCTTCAAAAACCCACAAGAGGAGCACTCTATAGTGGCAGGAAAGTTCTAAAGGGCTTGCCAGCCAACTGTGTCTTTTTAGTCAGCTCAACTCGAGCTAACTAATGGATTGGTTGGTTGTATGGTGCCCTGAAGCTTTTAAAAGCTGTCCAACTGTTATATCCTTAGTAAGATATAAAACACATAGCTAAGGCTATTGTAGCAATGTTCCTAATGATGAACATGTTACATACTTATAATGTCAGATCTTCATTATCTATATTTAAACAGCTTAAAATCTCCTATTCTTAGTCATTGTAATTAACTATATATTTTTATTTGTTGTATCTTTCTTTTAAAGGAAAAGGATGCATGCTTGTAATCATATGCAATATAAAAAATGACTCTAGCTACCAGTAAATGGACCTGTGTTCCGTAGGACTTCTCCATCTAAGCAGTTAAAGGTTCTTGTTGACTGGTCACCATGTTTAACTCCTTTTCATTCATTTTGCTTAGTTGTGTGTATGCTTTATTGTGTTCTTTTGCTGTAGCTGTAGCCCTATCCCAGATAACAAACATGGGATACCACCAAAGGATTGCATGACACAACCCACAGTCAACCCTCAAACATGCCAGTAGGATCCAGTTATCAGAATTGTCAAAAGCACTAATATACAAGCACAGAATTCCTGGACTTTTTCAATACAAATGCCCTGGAGCAGTTAGTCAGAGTAACCACTAGGGGGAATAATATCTTGGATCTTGTCTTTGATAATATGGAAGAATCTTGCACCATCCCTTTTGTATCTTCATCACTTGTTAGATCTGACTGTAAAGCAGTCTATTTTGAAATAAAATGGAATTCAGACATCCCTTCCTCCCAAGGTACCATTAGAAATATCTGTAAGACAAACTATCTACTCCCAAGTGATACATTGACAAGCCTCAAATCCCCACTAAACCCTGTTAATTCCACTGAATACACAGAAATGTACACCATGACACTATTAGCATGTAAACAGCTGCATCAGTGCAGCTGTACCCCACAGGAACAAGTGCAGGACAAACACTAGAAACAAACTCATGGTTTGGAACCATAATATCAACACACTTTCTAATAAAAGGAGAAGAATTTTGACCAAAAGTAGGAAGTGCAATTTCAAAAATGTTAGATCCCCTGTCACTGAAACAAACAACTTGGGAGCTTAATAAATTCCACCAAATCCAAGTTTGAGGCTAAAATAGCTACCCAAGCCAGAAAAAGTCACTAGGCTTTTTTTAGTTAAGTTCATAATCTCAAAAGAACAAAGCAGAAATGCACTGAGCTGATAGTGAACAGTGTTACCTCCAGTGAGGATGATGAAGATACAGTGAATCTGCAGGCTGATAAATTTAGATCTGACTTTACCCTTCTCTCTCCTCCATCTGTCCCTCAAGGTATACCTGAAACTGGCTTGCCTATAGCTGTCACACAAGACCAAGTCCTGAAAGTGCTATCAAAAGCTAAAGATACTGCATCAGTGAGTCCTGACAATATTCCTGAAGCACAATTTAATGCTAAATTAAATTCTGACTGCTTTATCCCATGCATTGTTCCCCTCAAATTATCTTTAGTGTGATCCCAGTTATTCTCATTAAAGGTAATATATAATTATCGACCATTGGATGGGTAAGGCCAGTCTATTACCAAATGGGCTACATTATTTCGAGCACAGAAATGGATGCTGGCTAGGCTTAGAATGGTCTGCAAGGGCTGATTGCCTAGTACTTACCTGTGAACCTATTTAGCCACACCCCTAACAACACTGTTCAGTCTCAGCTTCCATACAGGTTTTCTACTAAGCAAATGGAGAATAAGCTATAGTTATTCCCCTGCATAAGGGAGGATTTTCCACAGATCCACAAGTCTGACCAGCTTCACATTCAAAGTCATGGAAAGTCTCATCATGGAATTAATCTATCAGGACATAGGGAACCTCCAAACACTGGGCCTACCTCAGTTTGGATTCATCAAGTGCAGGTCATGCTTACTCTTCCTGCTGGAATTGTTTGGAAAGGTCACCAAAGTAATGAATAAAAGCAAAATAGTACACATCACATATCTTGACCTGAAAGCTGTTGATACAATTCCCCACCCAAGCATAGCAGAAAAACTAAATAAACTGAGAATAAACCCCTATGTCACCTGCTGGATTGGCAACTAACTTGCAGATAGAAAGCAGATAATCAAATAGGGGAAGTTACCTCTATAAAGAGACCAGTCACCAATTGCTTCCCAGGGTTCTGTGCTGGGACCTCTCTTGTTTGGCATTTACTTTTCATAGGATCATAGGAGGTTATTAGGTTATCGACCTGGAGTTCATTGTAAGCCTAGCCATTTCATCCCAATGTAATACCATAGATACTCTAGTCAATACCATGGATTGTATTTAGTAATAGCTGCCCATGTCCAGGAGGGTTGTGGGCGCTATTCCCGGTAAGAGTTTACGGTGTCCCATCCACTCTTCCAGGTTCCTTTTGAACCGTGTCATAGATGTGCTCTGCTTCACTTGAAGTGGCAGCCTATTCCAAAGATGCAGCAGTCACTAGGAGACAAATCTGTCCCTCCAGCACAACCTATTAAAGTCGTAGGCCATATTTGGTTCTGTGGAACAGGTAGCTCTAGTCCTGTTTGATTTATGGATGTGCAGCAAATTCAATAGGTTTGGGTCGGAAAGCCAGGCGTAAGTCTCTCCTAAGAAGTCTGTACATTACTGAGTATAGTGACAGGGACTTCAGTCGGTCAGTGTAAGGCACGTGCTTGAGTCCCTTGATCTTCTTAGTTGGAAACCTCTGGGGTCTCTCCAATTGCTGTAGATGCTTTGTATGGTACATGCCGAAAGGGGTGTTATACTGTATTATGGGCCTGATTAGTGACGAGTATAGAGGGGTTTTAACCTCCTTTGCTCTAGAGGCATTCACTTTGCCAATTGTGTGCTATGTAGCAAGCCTTCCTTACTAGAGTAGACACATGGTGGTGAAAGTTAAGGTCGCAGTCTTTTTGTGATCCCAGATCTCTTACCACTTTGTAGGGGTACATAGGGTATTGTAAATTTGATATTGTGAGGGGACATTGTTTTTACCAAATGGAATGAGGATGCATTTCTTTGCATTCAGTTTGTGACTATGACTAGGACACCAGTCATTGGTCTGCGTAAGACCCTCCTGAAGTATACTGCCATCATTTGGGGCTTCAGTAATTGCACCCAGTTTGCAGTCGTCCACAAACTTGGTTAGCCACCGCCACTTAGTTTTGGCCTGAACTTCTGAGAATTATATAGGTTCATAGGTTGATACTAGACTATCGGCCCTAGGGCCTACACAAGCCTAGCCATAACAATTCCCTTGCTGTTTCTTCCCATATACCAAACAGTAGGGGGCCCGGCACTGACCCTTGTGGCACCCCGCAGTGACAGGTCTACTGGTTGATGTGGAATCACCCACTTTGATAGTGTGTGACTGGTTTGTGAGCCAGCTGTCAACCCATGTTGCAACAAAGGGGTTTACATTCAGTTTGCTAAGTTTGTTGGTAATACCTGATTGTGGGATTGTGTCAAAGGACTTTGCCAAGTTGAAGTATGCTATGTGCACAGATTTGCCCTCATCATTGACCCTGGTCACATTTTTGAAGAAATCTATCATGTTTAACAGGCAGGATCTGCCCTTGACAAAGTTGAATTGGGTCGAATCCAGGGTTTGGAGGTCACTTATGTCTGTCTTTGAGGTCCATGTTGATATGTTCCATGGCTTAACAGATGAGGCTCGTCAGACGACTTCTTTTTCTTTCAGCTTTTTCCCGGTTAGGGGTCGCCACAGTGGATCACCTGTCCACTTGCAATTGGTAGTGGAGTTTTACGGTGTCAAGTCGCTAGCCCGGCGCCCAACCTTCCACAGAAGGCGCACACACACACACACACACACACACACACACACACACACACACACACACACACACTGTCACACCTAGGGCCAATTTAGAGTGTCCAATCCACTTACAGCATGTCTTTGGAATGTAGGAAGAAACTGGAGCACCCGGAGGAAACCCACGCGACCACAGGGAGGACATGCAGACTCTGCACAGAAGCTACCCCAACCGAGGATCAAACTGGAGAACCACTTGCTGTGAGGTGGCAACTCTAACTGCTGCACCACCGTGGCTGCCCAATGAGGCTGGTCAGACTTATGGGTCTATAATTCCTGGGTTTGTTGCTAAGCCATCTTTGTGGAGGGGAATAACTGTTGCTGTTCTCCATTCTGCAGGAACAAAGCCTGTGGTTAGGCTGTGATTGAATAGGGTACGTAATGGTAATGCTAGTTCATCATCTGAAGTAAAAGCCAATACCAAAAGGCTCTGGCTGACTAAGTTTGCAGACTTCAGGCTAGGAGCAGACATCGAATCCCCAGGTGACTTAGACATTCTGCAGGAAGGTTTGTCTCAAATAAATAACTAGTGCAAACTCATGGACTGAAACTAAATGCCAAAAAATGCATTTTTGTATCCTTTGGGAAGTCCGCCTACTCCAGGGAACTACCAAATTGACGATACGCCCCTAAGAATTGACCCAGTTGTTCGGGATTTGGGAACTTATGTGGACAGTGATCTAACTTTTGAGCAACATATGTCTATTTTTGTAAGAAAATCCTTCTATATTGCACAGCTTATAAAGAAAAGGATTGTGTCTACATCTAGGGATGTCATTGCCCCCCTTTACTCAGCCCTCATTAGGCCAGTCATCGAATGTAATGTCCCCTTTGGCATGTACCTGTCCAGACACATGGCAAAAGCTGGGACTCCAACTGAGATACCCTACTAAAAGGATACAAGGCGTAAACAACAAGTTCTGTATGGACAGACTCAAAGCCCTGTCGCTGTACTCTGTATCCTACAGACTGCTAAGAGATGACCTCTTTCTGGCATACAAATCATCCTCCTAACTACTTCTGATGGATTTACTGCACATTAGCAAATTAGATGGCATCAGAAATACTCAGTATAGGGATCTATATTTCTTCTGTAACATTACTAGAATGAACAGGCATATCTTGCAGAGAATACTGCTGCTATGGAGCAGACTCCTCATCCACACAATTCAAAGTTTATCTCAGTCTGTATAGAAGCGCAACTTAGATCTGTGGATGGAAAACAAAAAAAATTACCCCAGGACTGCCCTCTGTACTACAAATAGAAAGAGGCAGCTCCTAAGTGCTTTATTCCATGCATTAGCCCCCGCAAATTATCTATAGTATGATCACAGTTATTCTCATTAGGGGTGATTTTATAATTGTGGACTGTGATGTTTGCAGATGACATTGTGATATGTAGTGAGAGTAGGGACCAGGTTGAGGAGACCCTGGAGAGGTGGAGATATGCTTTAGAGAGGAGAGGAATGAAGGTCAGCAGGGCTAAAACAGAATATATGTGTTTAAATGAGAGGGAGGGTAGAGGAATGGTGAGGATGCAGGGAGTAGAGGTGGTAAAGGTGAATGAGTTTAAGTACTTGGGATCAACAGTTCAGAGTAATGGTGAGTGTGGAACAGAGGTGAAGAAGAGAGTACAGGCAGGGTGAAATGGGTCGAGAAGAGTGTCAGGAGTGATTTGTGACAGACGGGTACCAGTAAGAGTGAAAGGGAAGGTCTACAAGAGGGTAGTGAGACCAGCTATGTTGTATGGGTTGGAGACGGTGGCATTGACAAAAAGGCAGGAGTCAGAGCTGGATGTGGCAGAGTTAAAGATGTTAAGATTTGCACTGGGTGTGACTAGGATGGACAGGATTAGCAATCAGTATATTAGAGGGTCAGCTCAGGTTGGACAGTTTGGAGACAAAGCAAGAGAGGTGAGATTGCGTTGATTTGGACATGCGCTGAGGAGGGATGCTGGGTATATTGGGAAAAGGATACTAAGGATGGAGCTGCCAGGTAAGAGGAAAAGAGGAAGGCCTAAGATAAGGTTTATGGATATGGTGAGAGAGGACATGCAGGTGGTTGGTGTGAAAGAGCATGATGCAGAGGACAGGAAGAAATGGAAACAGATGATCTGCTGTGGCGACCCCTAACAGGAACAGCCGAAAGACGATGATGATGAGGGTGGGTAAGGCCAATCTGTAACCAAATGGGATAGGTTATTTCAAGAGCAAAAAGGGAAATTGGCTAGGCTTAAAATGACAAGCAAGGGCAGCTAGCCTAGTACTTACCTATGAACCTGTTATGTAATATCCAAACACTGCAAGAGGAAACAACCAGTAGGACAATAAAGACAGACACTTCCAATGTTTACAATGTCAAGAAGGACCTCCACGAATATAAAGAAACACCGTAAGATCCCTCATTCTTGAACCGTAAACCGGAAATAAATCAAGTTCTACAAACACAAGCTGGGATCAGTTAGAAAATAAACATCCAAACTGAGCATTTATTGCACTTTTATTCCAGAAAACAAAACCACAGTGCTAGGAAGGGGAGCACTGTGATTACTGAGATGACATTACTGCTCACAGCTACGCTTTTTTCAGCTTCTCTGTGCTGTTTTTGCCTGTTGATCATCAGTCCTTCCCCTGTTGAACTTCAGTCTGTGTCCCCATACTTAATATCCCCAACATGGAAGTAAGAGCCATCTGGAGAGGCCATTATCCAGATAGCAATGGAGGTAGTTTATATCCCCTTGCCAGCGTACCAGCAGTGAGGGCATTTTGTATAGGTTCATAGGTTGGTACTAGGCTATCAGCCCTAGGGCCTATACAAGCCTAGCCATAACAATTCCCTGGCTATTTCTTCCCACATTATTTACTTTCCTGGACCCCTGTCTAGCAGGGCGACTGACGTGATCCCTGGGGTGAATTTCCTTTCTCCCATCCAAACGTCAAGGTTCCTCTTGAAGAGGTCCAAAGAGGCACTCTGCTTGACATGTATGGGCAATCTATTCCAGAGTCTGGGGAGTCTCTGGGTCAGGAACCTATCCCTCCAGCATGTTTTGTTTATTGTGATGACAAGGTTTAGATCCCTGGAGCGTGTAGCTCTGAGGGATTGGGATTTCTTTAAGTGTAGCATGTCCAACAGCTCTGGGTTTGACATGGCCTTGTATGTTAAGCAGAGATCGCCTCTGAGTAGACGATATGCAACAGAGTATAGCTGGAGTTTTTTAAGGCGGTCAGCATAGGGCATCTGCTTTAGGCCTGTGATTCTTTTAGTGAGGTATTTCTGAGGCCTTTCCAGTTGTTGCAGATGTCTTGAGAGGTACATACCAAATGGGGCGTTGTATTCTATAATGGGTCTAATGAAGGATGAGTACAGTGGGACAATAACCTCCTTTTTTCTGGATGAAAAGCCCTTCGTGATGAGGTGCGCCACATAGAAGGATTACCTGACTGTTGTGGCGATGTGGTTATTGAAGGTGAGACCACTGTCCACCTGTGTCCCTAAGTCTCTTATCACACTTTCTGTGTTTAGTGTACTGCCACCTATGTGGTAATTCATGGATACATGTTTTTTTCCCAAAGGGGATAACAATACATTTCTTGGCATTGAGCTTGAGCCCATGGCTCTGGCACCAAGCATCTGTTTCTGTAAGGCCCTTTTGTAGAGTATCCACATCATTTGGGGATTCAATAATGGCTCTCAGTTTGCAGTCATCTGCAAACTTTGTTAGCCAGAGTCCCTTAGTGTTGACCTGTACTTCAGAGAAGTAGATGCCAAACAAGAGCGCCCCAGGACTGAACCCTGAGGTACTTCACTTGTCACTTGTCTGGAGCTGGATTTGGAGTCGGCTACTTTTACAGTGTGGGTTCTATCAGTAAGCCATTTAGCAACCCATTGGGTGACATAGGGATTAATACCCAACTTAGTAAGTTTATCTATGATTCCAGAGTGGGGGATGGTGTCAAAGGCCTTGGCAAGGTCTAGATAGGCTGTGTGGACCACCTTACCTTTGTCCATGGCTCTGGAGACTGATTCAAAGAAGTCAATCAGGTTCAGGAGATAAGATCGGCCCTTCACAAACCCAAACTGGGTGGGGTCCAGTGTTTGAAGGTTGCCAATGCCTTTGTTTATAAGTTCCATGATAATACGCTCCATGGCCTTGCAGATAAGGCTTGTCAGACTGATGGGACAGTAGTTTCTGGGATCCAAGGTGGATCCCCCCTTGTGGATTGGGATAACTGTAGCTCTGCACCACTCAGTGGGCATGAAACCTGAGGTGAGGCTATGATTAAACATGACACTTAGGTGAGGTGCCAGTTCATATTGTAGTTCATGTGGTACACAGCCCGGGATGTCATCTGGTCCCATGGATGCTGTATTCTTGGC
This sequence comes from Protopterus annectens, assembly GCF_019279795.1. Taxonomy (NCBI): domain Eukaryota; kingdom Metazoa; phylum Chordata; order Ceratodontiformes; family Protopteridae; genus Protopterus; species Protopterus annectens. Next base: position 314,800,650 of record NC_056737.1, on the reverse strand, counting down.
TTTAGAGAGTGCGTTTTGTACCTGTGTGGCCATTATTACTGGAATTTGGCAATCTTCCGGTATTGAGATGGGCCATTTAGGGGGCGAGAGGGGGGTGAATTTGGCACTGAATCGATCTGCCAGGATATTGGCAATATCCTTTGGATCAGTATATTTATTGCCATTCTGTTTTAGCTCAGAGCAGATCTGAGCATTGCCATTTAGATTCTTGACATAGTTATAGAATGCTTTGTGGTTGTCTTTGGAATCTTTGGCAATTTTTTTTTATAACTAGCTTTGGAGGATTTTATGAGGCATCTCAGTTTCTTACTGAGGCTAGTAAGGGAGTTTTTTGCATCCTGGGATTTTCCTCTTTTCTGCAAAAGTTTCTTCCTTTTGTTGTAAAGTTTGTTTATGGCAGGGGACCACCAGATTGGCTTCCTTTTTTTGGATGAGAGCATTTTGGTTCTATTTGGGATGGCACGATTCATGCATGAGTGGATGTGCTCGTACAGTGCCTTAGTGTAGGATTCAGCAGTTGAACTTTCAGTTCCCGTCTGCATGGGTGTCATGAAGTTTGTCACTTCTGACTTGAGTAGCATGAAGTTGGCTTTGGAGAATTTTTTTTTGGTGGTTTCTTTAGGGGGGGGGGGGGGGGGGATGTGGATGTTAAGGGTGATTAGCTTATGGTCAGACCTGACTAACGAGGGGGTGACCATAGGTATGGAGCATTGATTTGCCATGTTGGTAATGACCAGGTCTAGGATATTGGAGCCCCTGGTGGGACTATGGATTAGTTGATCCAGGGCGTTGGAATTTATGAATTCCAAGAACCGTTGCAAAGGTGTTGGGACATGAGTAGTTTTCCCAGTTAATGGCAGGGTAGTTAAAATCACCCAGTATTAGGGTGTTTGGTTCTATCTTAATATTTTCCAGTATGTTTAAAAAGGTGTAGTGAGAATCTTGGGGTATGGTGGGGATCTGTAGCAAGCTACAATTTGGATTGCAGTCTTACCTAGTGTTAGTTGCACTTGGAGAATTTCAGACACATTGTGTTGGCCAACTAGCCTGGTGGTGTGAATATCCTTGGTGAATATTGACACTCCTCCACCTTTAGTGTTTTGGTCCTGGTTTGGTGGCCGAAAAGTGTGGTAAGAGTTGTAGCCTGGTATTGCAGGGGTGCTCTCTGGAGCCTTGAACCAGGTCTCAGTTACTGCACAGATATCGATGTTCTCCATTTTTAGGAGTGCCTCGAGAGAGTGCATTTTGAGGTTTAGACTTCTAGCATTGAGTAGCATTACCTACAGATTTTGCATGCTTGTACCTGTTACGGTGGTGGTTTCGTCCTTTGAAGTTTGCCTAAAAAAGGCACTATAGGGGTGGCAAGAGCCTTAGCCAGTAACCTGAATCCCAGGGGCGACAGGTGCAGACCATCTCTGGCAAAGCATCGTGGTCTGTCAATCATGTCATCCCAGGCAGACAGATACTGGATCTCCTTTGAATGACACCATAAGCTTAGCCAATTGTTGAAGTCAATCATTTTATCCTTATATTGTGGTATCATTCTGGGCGAAGGCAGGATGCTACTCAGGACTAGGGTCATACCTGCCTGGGCCACATGATCCGAGAGCTCTTCCATGTCTCTTTTCATGTAGTCCAGGGAGGTACGTCTCAAGTCATTCACTCCAACATGGACAATGATAGCTTTAAACACTGCCTTAGGTAGAGGACTTGACTGGGGTCAACAGAGGGGCCACAGTGCCTTCCATGTATGGCATCTTGCCACACAGGCTACCACCTTCTCAGGATGGGTGCACCCATCCTCCCCATACTGGTTCTACCTGGCTGCTGGGCTGATATTTGAACTTGGGTCCCCTGAGTTATAGTCAGGGTTTATAAACCCTCTTTGCCAACAGAGCTGGCATGTTTGCAGGGATCTACTTCTGTAGACTGAATTTACACTTACCCAAATTTCACTTTACCGAGTCTATAACACTGAACTGTCACAAAATCAAAACTGTACATTATCGAAAAATTTTATGGTTAATAAATACACTTTGCCAACATTGAACCAAGAAACACACTGCAGTATGTCAAACCCACCCAGGTGGGGGGCTGCACCCCCCACACACCCCCAACTAAATATACCAACTCCGGGATCGGACTACAGTGGGGAAAAGGGCAAATTTCCTCATGTTGGCCAAGTGTCACTGTTCCCTGTAAAAAAAAAAAAAAAAAAAAAAAATTGGTAATGTGCAGTTTTGGTTTTGTGAAAGTTCGGTGTTGTGTTGGTAAAGTCAAATTCAGGAAAGTGTAAGTTCGGTCTACAGAAGTAGACACTTTTACGGTTGACTGTATACCAGAGCAGTAGCAGATTGGCAAGTATTTCTCTGTCTTAACTCCTGCTCTTTCAGTTTGTCTTTTAAAATGTATGCAGACATATTAGGCTGCAGCACCAGTTGTTATCCTTTTGGTGCTCCATACATTCAGTCATCTATTTCTAGTCTTTTGGGGAACATGCACCTCAGAAAGGGTATAATTTCTAAGCCTTGTCTTGGGTCTGACTGGCCTTCAGGCACCAAGTTTCTCTCTTACCACTACAATGAATTGTTGGTCTCTTGCCTTTTATATTGAGACAGAGATGACATATTTTGTTTTCAAACGGTTTTGCTATAATTACATGTTGTATTCATATTACTCAATAGTATTTAATTTTTTGAGGGATTTCATTATTGCCATTTCTTTCATTAGGACTTCCAGCTGAAAGCAGCATCTGTGTATAACAAGGCAGCTAAGCACTTGGTGACAGAACATCAGTATAAAGAGATAAAACAACTGCTAAAGTGTGTCATGGAATCTGGAGAAGCCACCAAACAAGACTGTGATGACATAATTTTTCGCTGTACTGAAGTAGCAGACAAAGGTGCTTCTGAAGTAAGAACATACACCTTGATTTTTTAGTTTTAAACTGTTGACAAGAGAGTATTGAATAAATGAAGTAAGAAAGGCTATTTAAATTTGCATTTATTTATTTATGTATGTATTTATTGTGGTAAAGCTAATGATACAATTATGCTGATTTTTCACTCAAGTTTTTACTGTTCTGCTGTACCAGGCCTATTATTGTTCTGCTGTATTGTGTTTAGTTCTGTGAATGTCTTCCATCTAGGAGATTGTGATCATGTAGACACCTTTCTACTGCAGATTTTTTTTTTTTTAATATCCGAGTCATTGTTTTCTCTCAGTGTGATCAAAGGAATGTCCCATGAGGGGGAGGAGTACATTCTATCAAACACCAGAAATGGAATTCACTAGTCCTAGGAGCTTTTTGCTAGTCAGTAGTTTCTGTAGTTATTTTTCCCTCGCTTGCACTACAGCCAGCTACTAACATCTTCCCACCTGAGTGAGTTACTACAGGACAACATCCTCTATACCTTGTTATGTGGGATAGAAAAGAATACATTACATATCGCACCAAGTGTGGAAGGGGAAAAGTAACTTAAGTCTTTTTCTGATTTTGAGACAGAATCTGAGCAGCTTTTGGCATAGAACTACTTTCACCTTTTGAAGGGAGTTGCTTGACTTTGCATACAAAGCTGTCTTCTTTAGCATTGCTTTTTTTTTCTTGTGGTGGTGCTGCGGTAGCGTTGTCGCCTCACAGTAAAACGTCCTGTTCGATTCTCAGCTAAAGCATCTTCTGTGTGGAGACATGCGTGAATGGGCGTACCTTCGTTGAAGGTTGTGCGTCAGGCCTGGCAATTCGGTACGTAATCTGCTGCCAGTCATTAGCGGACCGGAGTTCCACTGTGGCGACCCCTAACCGGGAAAAGCCGAAAGATGCAACAAAATGGAAGGACTGCCCTTCCTGTTCTGTCTTGTTTATCACTCATAAATCAAAGGTCAGCTACCATGTATGTTTCGGAGTCTCAGATTAACTATGTTTATAGTCTTTTTTCCCTTGTTTATTATATTACATATTTAAATTCTATTTTCTCCAGAAATGTCATCACTGTATTGTAAATCCTGTGGTAGAGATAGGTCTTTCTAATGACATGGTGTGGTTCCGGTTTAAGGTATGATGCTCCTGTTTCAGAATACAAAGCTACTAACTTATTGGTGAAGAATATTGAAACTTTACCACCCATGTCAAAGTTATTCTTGGAGCTGGATAATAAAGTAACTTTGTGTACTTTGACAAATCAGTCCACCATGTGATTGAGATTACTGTTATTATTTCAGAGAAGTTTTATTGTTTGACATTACTGTATTGTCTTCATCCTGCTGGAATAGCAGAAATACCAAATAAGTATTTTGTTGCAGTGAGTGTCTCATTGAAGAATCAGTGAGGAAGTCACCATTAGGTCTGCTAGTATTTATTTACTTAATTTCCTTTTATTAATCAAATTAGTGGACTGGTTACAAAACCATTTTCAGCCATGACTTAGGCCAGCGAGCAGTTACATTAAGTTAAGCTTTAGTCAGACAGTAATGTAATATGCTAAATAGTTATGCAGCCAGCTACACCAATAATCAGTCAAAAATGTACATGATTTTAACAATGTTGAGAATCATTAAAAAATACACAGGACTGAAATATAACATGAGCTCGATAAAATTCCCTTTCCATCCCTCAGTTGTCCCTCACCTGCACTGACAAGGCAGGATCTTGTCTTGTCCCACTGACTAGAATTCACTGTCTACTCATAAGCTGCCTTCCCTTGACTCCTTCATATTACTTCTTCAAAAGTAAATGCATTTACATTGACTTTGACACTTACTTAATGCTTTTCTCTCCTCTCCTCTCCTCTCAATTAGTACTTGGCCCTACAGGATTGCATACCTCTCAACTGATGAGAATTTTGCAGAATATCGACTTTTTCCTCATATGTGTGTGTGTGGATTTCTGACAAATCACTTAGTACTGAAAACACTGAGTAGTGGCATAAATTTGAGCTTCAGACTTGATATGTTTCAGAAAATACGTGTTATTGTAAAACCTGGTATTCTAGCAATTTTCTAAGTTTATAAGAGCAGTATTTAGCATGCCCCCCCCCCCAGTTATTTTTGGATTTGTCCAGAATTCTTGCTCAAAGTTGTTTAGAGGTATGGGGAAAAATCAAAAGTTATGTACTTATTGTAACTATAGATCCATGTTGTTTCATTTTCATCCGGTTCAACATTTGGGCTGTTGGCTCCGGCTAGCACTTTCTTCCAGAGCTTTAGATCCGAGACCCTGACTCCTCTATTACCACTACAATTCCCTCCTCCTGTCTAAAATACCACAGACTGATTTTGCTATTTCTAAAAGAGAAAAATGGCTTGATAAGAATAAAAACTCCTGTGGTATAAAATAAATTATTAAATAGGCCATTCTTGGTAATGTGACCTAAAGCAGACAAGGTCTGTCTGGGGACCTGAGGTTTGCAGATGGCGATTTAGAAAGGGGAAGGAGGGAGGGATGTTGAACTGGACAAAATTGAGACAACACGGATCTATTGTCATGGTATGTGCATAACCTTTGTATCCATTTTTGTCTGATTCAGAGTTTTGAACAGATTCTCAAGCTGCCTACAATGACCTGGGTGGTATCAAAGGAGGACATTCCTCAGAATGGTAGTGCCACATGATACACAAGCTCTAGGTTGCACATCCAGTTTGTAATGAGTTATAAATGTATGAACCATTGACCAGGTTGCTACTGTATAAATGTCTGTAGGTACTCTTTTCATGAATGCTGTAGAGGTAACAATTGCTCTAGTGGAATGAGCTTTTGATTTTGAGTGTAGTGAGAAACCTCTAGTTTTACATACAGAAGAAATGCAGTCTGATAACCACTTTGAAAGGGTAACCTTTGACGTGATTGACTAATTTTGCTTTGGAGAAGGATACAAATAGTTGATATGATTTTCTAATATTTTTGGTACTGTGCAAGTAGAATCTAATCTGTGAATATCTTAACGTATGAAGCATATGTTCTCATTTGTTAGAGTAATTGGGGAAAAAAGACCGGGAAGTCAAAGGATTGATTCAAATTTACTTCAGATAAGACTTTTGGGAGAAAAGTAAGATTTTTTTCTCAATGATACGGTGAAAAATGAGTAAAGGTGGCTTGCATGACAACTCTTGTAATTCAGAAATTTGTTTAGCGGATGTAATGGCAATCAGGAAAATTGTTTTTCAAGAAAGATACTTAAAATCAACTGTTGCTGCTGGTTCAAAAGGTTTCTGAGTCAATGACTGAAGTAAAATTGTAGCATCCCCATGGAGGAACTGGGTCCTGAATTGATAAACGCAATTAAAATAAAAGTCCCTTAAAGGAAAGCTTTATATATTCTAAGTGAAGCAATGGAATAGTTATTATGGCCTATGTGAAAATTGAGCATCTGGTCTGCAATCCCACCAGTGGAATGTATGTCCTAGATCTGGTACTCAACAAATATAGCAGCACGTTGCAGCCCTGCCCCCATGTGTGATGTCTTCACTGGTAAGATCAGATCACAGGGCAGCCTCCCTGAAATTAAGGTAAAACTAGACTCCCCACCGGAACCCAAAAACTTTTCTAAGGCAAACTACCACCTATTATGTGATGGCATAGCTAGATATCAAGCTCTCCTAAATTCAGAAAACACAGAAGAATATGCAGGGGAGTACACAAAAGCCCTGTATGACCACATAAACAACTGCATAGAAATGGCAATACCGAACTGAAATAAGCCCAAGTCAAACTGTAAAAAAAATAGCCACCGTGGTGGAACCCCCTGGTCTTAATAGGCTGATTAACAAAAGAAATAGAACCATAGAATCAGAGGGAATGTGCACAGCAGAGCAAGAAGTCCATCATTTCTATAAACAAGCAAATCAAGGAACTAGTCAAGTCTCTAAAAGCAGACTTTGGGGTAGAAATAGCCTCCAAAGCTAAGGATAACCATAAGGCATTTTTCTGTTATGTCCGCAATCTTAAGGGCAACACCTAATGATGTGCGAAATGAGTTATAGATGGCATCTCCTATACTCAGCCAGAAGATGTAGCAAATCTGGTGGCCAAGAAATGCATCTCAAATTTCACTTCCCCTTTACCTCCCCCCCAGTTCTCCCCAAGAAATACCCTTCAGCACTTCTTCAATAATCACCAATGAAAAGGTAGCCACTGCGCTCTTTAAAGCTAAAAGCACAGCATCACTGTGGCCCAATGATATACCATGTTGCCTCTTAAATAGCTTAAATCAGGACGTATCAGGCCATACAGGATTAATGTTTAACCACAGTCTCCAGACCAGCTTTATTCCAATAGAGTGGATAACAGCTACAGTCATCCCTCTGTATAAGAGAGGACTGTCAACTGACGCGGGAAATTACAGACTTGTAAGTTTGACTAGTCTTATCTCTAAGGCCATGGAAAGAATAACCATGGACCTGATAAATAATGACATAGGAAATCTTCATACACTAGACCTGACCCAATTTGACTTCGTCAAGGGCAATCTGGTGTACTTCTCTGAGAAAGTCAGTAAGGCCAGGTATGAGGGCAAAACAGTACATTCTACCTCCCTTGACCTGGCCAAGATATTTGATACAATTTCCACACTGGTATTATAAATAAACTCACAAAACTGGGCATAAACCCCTACTTCACAAGATGGATAGCCAGTCAGCTCAAGGACAGGGCATGTAGTTAAAGTAGGTGATTCCAGTTCCAACAAGAGGCTAGTTACTACTAGTGGTGTGCCTCAGGGCTCAGTGTTGAGACCATTCATATTGGGAATATACTTAACATATGTCAAGGTCAATGTTGAAGGCCTCTGGATGACAAAGTTTGCAGATGACTGCAAGCTGGGGACAATCATTGAATGTAGATATCCTTCAGGAGGGTCTAAATTAGATAAATGATTGGTGTCAGAACCACGGCCTGAAACTAAAAATGAAGAAATGCATTATCATACTCTTTGGGAAATCAAATATCCCTACTAACTACAACATTAATAACACAACCCTAAGAGTAGACTCAGAGGTGAGGGATCTGGGAACACAGGTCAAAAGTAGCCTGAATGTGGACTGTCAAGTGTCCACAGTGATGAGGAAGCCTTTCTATGTGACACAACTTATAAGTAAAGATATGGCATCCAGATCCAAGGAGATTATAGTCCCACTGTATACAGCCCTCATTAGAGCAATAATCAAGTATAGTGCACCATTTGTAATGTTCTTGACTAGGCACTTACAACAACTGGAGTGACCTCAGAGGTTCCTCACTAAGACAATACAGGGTGTTAACAACATGCCCTATGCAGATAGACTGAAGGCCATATCCCTTTACTCTGTCTCCTTTCGACTGTTAAGGGGTGACCTATGCATGACCTACAAGGCAATCACAAATCCAGCCTTGATGCAGCTGCAACACATCTGTAAGACAAACTGTATGAGGGTCACGCATTCTAGGGGTTTAATAAATGTAGTCAGTGAATCAAACAGAACATGCTGGAGAGAAAGAGATGTCTGTCAGACATTCCCCTTTTGAATAAGCTTTCTATTGATGTTAAGCAGAGTCCTACCCTGGCCCTCTTCAAGACCAGTCTGGATCGAGGGAAGGGAATCGTAAATTCACATGTGGGGTGGTGCTTATGTCTATTGTGGGCAGTGGTAGTCTCAAAAATATGAAAAATGCTCAAAGCATAGACATAAACCCATGCCATCCTCCTACCCTTAGGGGCCATATACTGGTAAAATCATGTTATATAGGCTAGGCTTGTAACGGCTCTTGAGCCATTAGCATAGTAGTCTAATTTGAAACCTTTAACAGAGAGCTATAGTAGCTTCTTGCGAGAGTTTACAAGTTGTCATTTATACTTCAAAAATGAAAACGTCTTCAAGATAAGCTAAGAGATGGTATACATCTACATTAACAGGTTTTTACTAAACTGAGCTCTTTGCTACAGTTCTAATACACACACACACACACACACACACACACACACACACACATGTAGCTGCTTAATGTAGGGACTTATTGGCAGGCACCTCTCCTTCTTAACAGCTGGCACCCTTCCTATAGCTGTACTTAGGTGACATTACAAATTGTGGATGTTTTTGTTGAGGGGAGTCTATTTGGCTATAAGGCAACTGATCTGATAAAAGTAAAATGTCAAAGATCTCTCATGAATTTTAACATTTGACAGCATTAACCTTTCATAGCAAGTACCCATCTTCAAATAAAGCAGTAATGCCTCACAGTTAGACGTTGCCCGTTCGATTCTCAGTTAGAACGTCTTCTGTGTGGCGACATGCGTGAATGGGCGTTCCTTCATTGAAGGCTGTGCGTTAGGCCCGGCAAGCCAGTACGTAAAAATCTACTGCCAATCATTAGCGGACCGGAGTTCCGCTGTGGCGACCCCTAACCTGGAAAAGCCGAAAGAAACAAACAAACATGAAAACAAAACATGTCCAACAACACTGGTGCAGTGAATGTACTACTAGAGACCAAACACTTTTCTTCTAGTCATTTTATATAGAGAAATGATGTTCAAGACTAATGGTCTTCTTAAGATTTTTTTCCCTGGGAGTATTATATAAAAGATTCTGAGTTTACTATGTTATACTGCAGGATGGCCGGCAAATTCAGTATGGGAATGTCAGTCATGTTATCTATGCAGAATTTTTCAGCCAAAGTTTTCCAAGTTCCAGTTTGAAGTTTTACACGTTTCAGTATGACCTTTGATTAAAGCAGCATTTGTCCTGTTGATGGCAAACTTCACGAAAACATTTACAGTATTAACAAACTCATTCGTATCATAGCTATCCTGCTTTATAATACTTGTAGTATTAATTTCAAATAAATTTGGTTTTAACTGGGGCAGCTTATGTCATCTTGTATATTACAAAGCATGATATTTCATTATTATTACTTTGTTAGTGCAAATAATATTATCCTGTAGTAACACTCTTGCATTTCCTCTCTCAAATTTCTCATGGTCATTTTTACACTAAAGGTTTTACAGCATTTCAAAGTTATCTAGGACTGTCTTGCACATAACTTACTTTTTTTTCATTTTGAAATTTAAAGTAGTTTTAAGACTTTTGTTAGGGATTACACTTTGTGGTGGTTGTTATTCCAGTAACTTTCACATCTTGTATGCTATATGTATACCTCCATTATTCCTTCCTAGGTACCCGCATAGGTCTCATTTTTATTTGCATGTGTGTGTGAGAGAGGGAGAGAAATGAATGAAAATCCATAACCGTAGGAAGAAGGATTATTTTCATATGATGTAGTCTGTTTCTTAAAACTTAGTTTACATCAAGCAGTGAACCTACCTCTTGCCCTAAGACTAGAATTTTTATTTTCTAGTTATTCATAGTTATGTCATGCTCTTGGGATGAATTTCTGCATTAATTCAAACAGGACAGCTACTGGTAAACTTTAGAAATAAGGTTTCTATTAATTGGGTGTGCATTCCCAGATTAGAAAGTACTCTTGGAACTTCATACTGATTGCCTATGGGATTAGAACACCCACATTTGGTTATGCATAGAACTTGACATAATTTTAGCTTATTTAGTTTTTCATTTAGCAACTGGAAATGTCTAACTATGAAGTCCCTTTTTTAGTGACATCTTAGATTTTATAATCTCCATTACAAAACAATACAGTGATGGGAGGTACGCAATGCAGTAACAATAGAATTTTAAATACTAATCTGATGTAATTTTCATTCATTCCTCAGCTCTTGGGTTCGGCTCTGGTTTGGCTGCTTCTTCCAGCTTGTGGAATACTGACACTTTTGAGCTCCTCCCTTACCCATAGTGCTGTAAATCACCTAACATGTCACAGACCTTGTTTGCCATCACTAGCATATGGAGTTGGTCCCTTTGTGCTCTCAAGCTTAGTGACTTTTTGTGTGAGTTATAACATATATCTTTGTAGCTTTACATGTTTATATTTTTATATTAAGTGATTCCTCCCTTCTTATATTATTATTAAAATTTCTGCCCATTTGAAATTATTTCTGTATACAAGAGTATCTCTTGAATGCCATTGTTGGTATTCCCTTTATTGTACTTTTGACTCCTTGATTTCCCATAGTTGGTGTTTTTCCCTCTAATTTTCTTTCTATTTTAAAAAAAAATTGTTCCTATTAATTATCTTCTTTCTTCTTAAAGCATGTCTGAGAAACCTTCTGGTTTCAAAAAGTATGTGGCCTGTGGCCATAAAGTTCCATTGTCTGATGCTCATTTAAAGTGTGTCCGTTGTTTAGGCTCAGCTCTCCTCGATTCAAATTGCGATATTTGTCAGGCATTCAATCCTAGAGCCTAGATTGATTGAAAAAGAACAAGCTAATTTTAATAGGTTTGCTCCTTCTAAATCTGCTTCAACATCTTCTGGGGCTTAAATGCCCAAAAAAGCTGCCAAGAAGGAAGAATCCCAAGACTTCCAAGATGGCTGCACACTTATCAACAGCTTACCTTCAGCTCTCCCAGTGTGAAAACAGAAACTCAGAAGAGAAAGCCAGTGGACTTGTATTTCTGGGTAAATTTCAGTAACTGGCTAGTAAGTGTACTAGCTGACTGTCAGGAAAAAAGAAATACAGAGGACCTGAAAGAAAACTGATATAAAAGGTGAGGAAAAACACTGATTGGAATAAGTACTGCAGCTGTACAGCAAAAACAGTGCAAGTTCCAGACATGATTTCCAGTAACCTAGAGGAAAATATAAGACAATTGCACACAGACCTGTTTAAAATAAATGAAACTCTGATGGAGTATTCAACTCAAATAACAAGAGGCTGGTAAAAATGGAAGAAGCTTTAGATATTCAGATGAGGTGATAAGCTGCAAAACTTAGAGGTCAAAATGAAGAAAATGCTGGCTGAATATGAGACTGCTCAAGAAGAGATGTTTAAAAAGAATAATAGAATTAGAGGACAGAGCATGTAGGGAAAACCTTGTATTTTCTGCTGTACCAGAGAAGCTGGAAGGAACAGACTGTGTTAATTTTATGAAAGCACAAATAAGCAACTGGACTGGTATTCCACAGCAGGAACTATTAATTGAAAGTGCACATCATGTGTATACTCCAAACCTGGCCATGAGAAAGCAGTCTAGACCTATAATAGTAAAGATGCAATCCTACCAGCAGAATGAGTTGATTTTGAGAAAACAGTGACAGATGGACAAAGTGCTAAAAATGGGACACAGCAGAGTGTTTGTGGTGAGTGATTACTTGCTGTACACCAGACAGAAGGGGAGTAAATTTATTCCACAGTTCAGGGAATGCCGAGAACCAGGCATGCAGTTCAAACTGCTGTAACCAGCTGTCTTCAAAATATCCTTTCCTAGAGGGACAAAATCATTATGTAATGCAGTACTTGCTAAGGAGGAAATACAAAAGTTTGTCCAACAAATGTAAGTTGAGGAACAGAAGGAGATTCTGCTTCTTGTTCCTTGGGTAATAAAGATCAGAGAGAGGCTATGCCATTGAAACCCTTTCCAGTGTTTCAGTGGAAAATGATTGAGAGGAGGAAAAAAGCACAAGAGTTGACTAGAAGAATCAAGAGTACATGGAAATGAAGCAGATACAGCATTAGGGAGATAGAGATGAACAGGAATAAAATTAACTTGGAAATTGATACTGTATGATTACAAAGCAACAATAAAAGAAAAACAAAATTTGGGAATATTGGACTTTTTTGACTTTGTCGAACTTGTAGGAGACTAAAGCATATGGCCTATTTCATGCCATTAAAAATACTTAGGAGAGGGGAAGAGGAAGGGAGAAATTTAACTTTAAGGAAGATCACTCTGGGGAGAAAGAAGACAATGTAGCCAAGAAGTCAGGCTTCTGGCTCATCAGTTCCCTCTGCCCCGAAGGCAACCTACCTGAGGCAAAAGTTGGAGCCAAGCTGTCCAGTGCTGAGGCTGTGAGAGAAAGAGATGGCTCCGAAAATCTCAGAGTCGTGTCTAACACCTTGACCCAAACAGGGGCCCTTAGGCTCTGAGAGTCAACCAGCCCCAAGAACATTAGAATCGATGCACTCAGAGAAAGCTTCAGATCCAGAGACAAGGATATTTCAGATACGAACCAGATAGACCCGTAAGGCTTGGATCCAGGTGCTCTGAAACTATCAGTTGGAAGAGAGGAGGAGCCAGAATCTGCAGAGTGGTAGAAGGACGGGCTTCCTGCCATAAAGGGGTAGGAGCCGGGAGAACTCCCATCTGTTTTTGCATTGAGAGAAACCTCTTCATCATTCTGTCCACATCAGCTTCAGTCAAACTCCTGGAAGAATGAGAGAAACTAGGAAAGGAAACTTGAGTGCCTTTCTTCCAAAAAGGGGGAAAGTACTCTTGAAGGTACTGGATCCAGACTAGGTGAGTATCTGGTTCTGGGTAATAGTCTCTGATCCAAAGTGCTTGGATCTGAGGAAGGTTTTGTCAGATCTGATGGTGGTCGGATCGCAGCAGCCTATGGATCCAATTTGTTTCTTTTTACGCAGCTCTGAAGAAGACGGAGTTGATGATCCAGGAGGCTTCAGAGAATTAGTAGAAGCCTCCTTTGCTTTTGGTTTGGTAGATTGACTGAGAAGGGAATAAGGAAGTAAACTAGTCAGTGTCAGCTTATTTTTTCTTTCTTAATAGTACGTGGATTAAAATTTTTACAAATGGCACATTCAACCTGAAGGTGGTCTGGGCCCAAACAATACACATTTAGTGTTGGCATCTGACAAGGGCATTTTTTTCAAATCCCAAAGGACCTTTTTCAGACCTCCTGATCAGGACAAGAGATGAAATGAAAGGAAAGCATTTGTTTTATATATATATATATATATATATATATATATATATATATATATAATTGTATTTATAGAGAGAGAGAGGAAAAGAAAAAAGGAGAAAAAGATACCAACACTCGTATCGAGAAATATACAAAGGGTCTATGAGGAAAAAAAGGAAATAGAAACATTGCCAACTATGGTAAAAAAGAACACTAAGTGTAAAGTGAAAGGAGGATAACTAGTAATAAGTTTGTAAAGATAAAAAATTAAACAGTTATCATAAAATGAAATGTCGCTCGAGAGCTCAAGATGACCATGTCTATTCTCGAAAGAGGCAGAAGATATCTGAAGTATGTTAGGGGTTGATGCATTATGGGTAAGGGAGGAGCTTGAGATTTTTTTGGTGGCCACGAGCTAGAGTAACGGACGAGTGAGATTCGAGGATCAGATCCAAACCCAACAGTTGAAGACAGAATGAAAACTGACATATCAGATCTGATTGTATTACCTTTGTTTATGAAAAAAAAATTGGACTTGTCTTTACCAAAACCACAAAAAAACACATTGTCAGATGTTATAGCAACTTCTTCAGCCTTTTTTATGTAGATCTTAATTGGATGATATTTGTGCAGCCACAACTTTAGCTAATCTGCATACCTTTACTGCTCATTACAAATTGGATCTGGTCTCTAGGGGGGAAAGCAGCCTTTGGCTCAGCAGTACTCAGGAATATCCTTACTTAGATTTAGGTAGCTGTGGAAAAAGGAATAAACAGGGTGATGGTTTGAGAATCTTTCAGAGTACACACTGCAAGCTCCACTGAGACAAGAAATGTTTTATAGCTCAAATAGAAATGCATTTCTCTCAGCAGTATACCGTAGTTTAAAGGGAGGATGATTTCATAACATCCATCCAGTAGCGTTGGATATGGGTATGGATTTGGAGGAATATAGGAGTTTGTGTGCAGCTTAAATGCATTAAAGATTGCTAATTAAACACTAAATAGTGAAAGTTAATGCTGAGATGAGCATCGATAGCTTCTGCCATGGTGGTCTGCTGTGAATCATACATTCTGTTGCAAACCTGTTTGAGCTCATGATGAAGAGGATAACATTCACACTATACTGTCTCATTTTTTATAATGATATCATGTTTTTATTACATTTATTCCCAATAGCTCACTTTCTTTGTAGGTGGCATGTTTATGGTACTGTCCTCCCATTTATTTCTGCTATAAGTAGACCTATAGTTATTCACTTTGAACAGTGTAGGACATTTGTGACTTCATTAAGTTATTTTACATTAATGACATACCACCTCCAAGGGGGAAGTCTGGTACTGCTTTGAAATTCAAGCTCACATACTTTTATCACTCATTACAAAGTTGATTTGGCCTCTAGGGACAGAGCTTCCTTTGGTTCCACAGTGCTCAAGAGTGTATTTCCGTGAGCCACCCAAGAAAAAGGTGCTAGGGGCGCTGTCCCACATGTAAGAATGAAGGCGAGATAGGACAACATAACATAAAGAAGTTATGTACTCACCATAACGTTCTATGTTTGTTGTCCATCTCACCCTTCATTCTTACGAACCCACCCACCTACCCTGTCCAAATAATCCTAGAGGACCTGGTAGGAACATTTTTGCTCTTTCCTTTATGTTGGAGACCTTTTACTATTGTTTCTCCTTTACCTTGAGGATACAGTATAACTATTTTCTATTATAGTCAGCAGCAAACAAGATCTGAGGATTGATACCACTGCACGATGGGATACCTACCTTGCCACAAGCCAATGTACAGACTTTGATCTTCTGTAATCAGCTGAGTTGGAGCCAAGGATCGGCTCCGAACCCACATGTAAGAATGAAGGGCGAGATGGACAACAAACATAGAACATTATGGTTAGTACATAACTTCTTTTTCTCTCTCTGTCCTAAATAAATTCCTTATTAATTATGGTCCACAGCTTCTCCTCTGGTTTATGTGTCTGACCTGTATACAATACTAAAGGAACTAAATATATTTTCATTGCTTGTACTGTACTATAAATATCCATTGTCAAGAGCTTCCAACTTCTCACTTTTTGTGTTATCTTTTGTTCAATGTCTTCTCACCTGTTCATGTGTAGGAACATAGTATCTGATGTTGTCAGTCTTCATTCTGTCCTCAACAAGTGGGTTTGGATCTGATCCATCAGATCCGACTCTGCTGATGCTAAAGCTCACAGCCACCAAATTTCTTGAGCTTCTCCCTTACCCACAGTGGACTTGCCAAATAACCCCAGATTTTGTTTGCCACTTCTAGCTAGCAGATGTGGTGTACCAATCTCTCTTGAGCTGTATTAGATACATTTTCCACATTTTTTTCTTGAACTTTTTTCCATTAAGTAGTTTAAATTGTTGTGGTCAATATCTCTATTGCTCTTCTTCCTTTTTCTTGTTGACTCCTGTGCCCTTACGACTTTGTCGTAAATTGTTACTTACCATTGCTGGTAGTCCCTTGCCTCTTTCTGTTAACTATTGTCTTTAGAGTGGTATAATTATAACTTTTTCCTTTTTGCTGCTGTTCCTGTTTCTTCCCTTTTCATACTTGGTACTGTCAGATACTGTCATTAGTATCTCCCTCCCCTTACAACCTTGTTGGTATCCCTCCCCCTCTGTTTCTTCTGCCATACTGTTAAAAGAAAAAAAAGTTAACTTTTCTATGTTGATGGTCTTCCACTAGCATATCTGTCTGTTATTAGTAGATCAGATACTGCATGATGACAAACAAACATGCAGGTTTTAAAAAGTGCTCCAAATGTGGGCATAAGTTGCCACTCTTGAATGCACACACCCTTTGTGCGTACTGTTTGGGTCATTTACATTTACAGAAGGACTGCTCAGTCTGCCACGGATTTAATCCCCAAGCTTTGATGGAGTGGAAAACCAAATTAATATTGAAAGGTTTCATTCCTTCCTCTTTTGGAGAAGCCTTATCCCAGTCTTCAAAGTTGAAACCTTCTGCTTCGTTTAAATCGTCCTCAGACTCTTCTCATAAGAGAAGTGCTAAACATCAGGTTTCAACCCTGGATCAAAAGAAAATAAAATTTCAGGATCCTGTTGTTCCTTCAGATCCTATGAAGTCAAAGTCAGGTATTACGTATCCTGCACTGGCTAAGTCAGATCAGAAAACTAAATTATTGGATTCTAACACACCAGATTAGACAGAACCCTTGGAGACTCTATATTGTCCTTGGACCAGATATTCTCCATTGGTGGACCGAGTTCCTGGCAAACTCCATCGTCTTTTTTGCAGAGGCCAGCATCCCCCTCCATTTACTCGTTCTTCCTGAAGTCTCTCAGAAGAAGATGTGGTGAGAGTGGTGAGGCACAGGGGCAGATTGGTTTTCCCTTGGCGCCTACCCTTCTGGGTCATGTTACCCAACCGTCCATACCCCCCCCCCGCAAGTTTCTCATGTAACACCATCCATAGCCTTGGAGTAACAAGATCCCAGTCATCCAGAACCATCAATCTCAATCTGAGGATGTCTGTATCCTCAGATCCAACATCATCACTGAGACCTCTAATACTTTCAGATATGGAGGGCTCTTTGAGCCGAAACTTGCCTGCCAGGTCGAGGGTGCAGCATTCAACTCTGAAGTTTCCAGAGTTGTCTGTGTTCCTCACCACCTTGGCACTGGACAGTTTGACTCTGGCTTCTTCCTCGGGAGCGGTGCCGACAGAGTGGAGAGAGGGGAGATGATTCAGAAACCTGATTTCTTGGATCAGTGTCTCTCTGTGGCTCCTTTGAGCTCAGCCTTTGAAGCTGCGAAGAGAGTGTTCTCTGCCTCAGCAGTCCTGACGGAACCTTCCCCCTTAGATCCTACATATTCCACCATGATGTCCCAGTGCCTGGAGCCTCACCACCTTTCTCCATGGGAACATCCTGTACTGAAACCTTTGGTTCCCTCCCAAGGAATTTTGACTTTCTCTTCTGAGACTTCCCCAGAGTATCCCAGTGAGGAAGTGCCCAGGAAGAGGACGTGCAAGAGGAAGCACCTAGACATCCCACAGGAGTCCATCACAAAAGACACAGATTTCAATGAGGGCAAAGGGTCCCCATGGTCACCTCCTGAATATATTTCCTTGAGACATCCTAGAAATCATTAAACAGAGAGGTGGCTGGATTACCTGCAACCCTACCCCGGAGGAATCTGTTCCCCTAGAGGCTTTTGGTACTGGGCCCTCTAGTTCCTGGGTGACTATGCCCACTGATGAGCTGGTTGACATGATCTCTAGGCGGCATGGAAGGAACCTGACTCCATAGAACCCATAACTCAGAGACCGAACAGAATAATGACATCACATGAGGACAGACAGTTTTGGGGGAAAGGGGTTCCAGTTAATGCCATGATCATTGCGACAGCCGCAAAGAAGGAACTAGCTGATGAGAGTTCCACTGTCCATCCTCCCAGCAGGGAGTAGCAGGTGATGGACAGACTGAGGAAGCTTGTCTTTGCTTCAGCGATCTTTGCCTCTCAGTTGCTGAACTATCTGGCACACTTTGTCAGTCTTCAGAGAGATTTGACCAAGGAGTTAGCAAACAATCTCTTAGGAGCCATTTCTACAGAGGTTCAAAGTTCAGTGACTTCTCAGTTGGCAACCCTACAGTCAATATCTAATAGTTCTCTGAGGTTAGTTTTCAGCATAGCAGAAGGGACCTCTAGATCAGTGGGTTCAGGCATTTCCATGAGGAGGCATGCCTAGATGTGCCTGTGCGATTTTTGTGGAGCCATTTAAGTCCAATTTTGTCAGTGCCTCATTTGATGGAACTACTGCTTTTGGCCCTAAGGTAAGAAAACACTGTCCAGATGTCAGAAGGATGGAAAGATCTTGTCTTCCGTGGGCATATGTTTTTCGCCCCCCCCCCCAGAGATCCTACTCCAGGAATCCGCAAAGTGGCCAAAAGATGTGGTTCTAAAAGTCCCAAGGTCCTTTCCTTGACACATGTGGAGAAGGTGCCCCAAGGGTATAGGGGGGAGATCCAATGGACATCTTCACAGTTATGGCAGAGGTGGCCCACTAAACCAGGGTTCATAAGAATCTTTGATAAACCCTACGAGCACTCCTGAACAGAGGCCCAGCTGTCCACCTCTGGAGACAGTCAGGGGATGGTTATCCCTGCACCAGATAGCCTGGCTAGACTTAACAAAAGGTACTTGGATGCAGAGGATTAATATCCAGAGGTTATATAATATTTTCCTTACCTCCACCAATTCCCAGAAATATCCCCAATGTTCCACCCAGTTAGAGGGTTCAAGCAGCAATCCAGATTCAAATGCTGCTAGAAAAAAAAGTCATCCAAGAGGTCCCACCAGACTAGATAGGATCTGATGCTTACTCAAGGTTCTTTTTAGTGTAAAAGAAAGCAAGCGGCTGGAGACCAATTTTGGATCTCACAAATCTGTTCACCAAACTATGTTCTGGATGGTCACAGTTCAGTCCATTCTCCTTTTTCTAGGCAAGGATGACAGGATATGCTCAGTAGATCTTCAGGATGCCTACTATCACATAAAAATGAATAGGCAATGCAGAAAACACTTATACTTCTGGCTGGGAGCCAGTCACTACTAATTCAGACTACTGCCCTTTGGACTCGCCACAGCCCAGAGGATGTTCACCAAATGCATTGCAGTAGTAGCAACTTACCTCAGGCTGCAGGGATTCTGGGTTTTTCCCTACCTGGATGACTGGCTCATTATAACTGCGACCAGACATCAACTCATCATTCTTGCAAGGGTTCTGGTTCTCCACATCTGTGCTGTCATAGGAATAACCATAAACTACAGCAAGTCACAACTTCAGCTAACTTAGACATTGGAATTTATTTGAAGCACTGCTCAGCACAAAGACTGCTGTCATTGCTTCCCTTCCACCACAGTGAGTTCAAACAATAGGATCATAAGTCAAGAAGGTTGTAGAAAACACATCAGTCTCAGCCCGCACAGTTCTCCAAGCCTTTAGACCTAATGGCAGCAGCGATAACCTTAGTTCCATTGGCCAAGTTTTACATGCAGATCTTTCAATGGTTGTTAGCTTCTCAATGGTCAGTCCTCCATCAGTCAGTGTTGTTCCACATAAAAATTACCAACACTTGCGAAAGAGATCTCTATTGGTGGATGCAATCCAATTTCTATTTTATTTATTTATTTAACATTTGTTGACCGGGAAAGTCCAACTAGGTTCCACAGATCCTGTTTTCAGTGGAGGCCCGGGGAGAAATGCTCCAGAAGCATGTCTTTAGACCATTCAACTGTTCCATGGCTGTCCTTTCATTCCCCAGTAGTCCAAGGCCATAGTGACCACGGATGCTTCCCAGATATGGTGGGAGGGCCATCTGGTGAAGACAGTCCAGGGTACTTGGTCCCCCAAAGAGGCTAATTTACATATAAATGTTGTGGAGATGAGAGCAGTGCTCTTAGCGTTGTGAGCATTTCAAGATGTTTTTCCCTCCAGAATGACTGCAATTCAAATGACAACATGTCAGTCATCTGATACATCAACAAACAAGGGGGAACCAAATCTTATCCATTGCTTTGAGAAACTCTCAGGGTCTGACAGTGGACAAGCTCTTCTGACTGCTTTCTTGTAGCAACACACATTTCGGGGAGATCTAACGTGATTGTGGACAAAGTGAGCAGGTGCATTCTTCTTCCACATGAGTGGTCCCTCAATGAGAAAGTGGCGGTCCAGATTTTCCATCAGTGGGGCCAGCCATGCTGCAGTCTTTTTGCCTCTGTCCTAAACAAGTGCAGCAACTACTTTGCCCTGATTCCCTCACAGGGGCAGTCACCGACGGATGCTCTACTTCATAATTGGCCCCCCGGTCTCCTTTATGCCTTCCCACCAACACCATTGATTCCAAAATTTCTGCAGAAAGCTGCCAGGTCGAAGAGCACAGTAATCTTCATTGACCCTGTTGGCCTCGACAAATTTGGTTCCCCTTCCTGTGGCTTCACCTGGTTCAACTACCATGAAACCTAGATCCAACTCCAGACCTCATGTCACACGTGGATATACCAAACTTCAAGCTGTTTGTCTTCTCCAGTTCCCTTAGTAGCCAGACATTCTGTGCTTTCATCACCTGTCCGACCTACAATTTTATCTGCCCATAACCCCTCAACAAGGAAAACATATTCCAGTAAAAGGAAAAGGTTTGCCCTTTGGGCTCAACAACATAATCTTGACCCCTTTTCAGCTCCCATCAATCACATTTTAGGTTTCCTTGCTCATCTGTTTCCAAATAGTTCTTCAACTGTTAAAGTGCAGCTAACAGCAATTTCAAATTACCATACAGGTTTTAATGGTACATCCATAGCTTCTCACAAATTGAACAAGGCCTTCTTAAAAGGGACACTTCTTCCAAAGCCTCCTTTTAAAGACCCTACACCTCCATGGGACTTAAATTTGCTGCTTCAGTCTCTAACACAACTGCCATTTGAACCAGCAGCTGCATGTGATCTTAAATATCTTACATGGAAAATAATTTTCTTGGTTACCATTACTTATGCAAGACGAATTTCTGAGATCCAAGCACTATCTTCTAAACGTTATTACTTGGTTTTTCAGAAAGATACAGTGACCTTACATACCAACCCTTCCTTTCTCCCAAAGGTGGTGTCTGAATCCAACATTAATAGAAGTATCAATTTACCAGTGTTTGTTCCTCAAATTTACCAGCAAAGGCAAATATATCCTACATTTACTGGATGTTCACAGACAATTATGATTCTATCTGCATAGAGCAGAAAAAAAATCAGGAAAGCAGACCAACTGTTTATCTCCCTCTCTGAACCAAAGTTGGGAAAACCAGTTGCCAAAGTTGCTCTGTCAAAGTGGCTGACAAATTGCATCTCCTTTGTCCATCTTACACATCCCTCAAAAACAGACTCCACTAGATCCATGGCTACTTCCACATTCTTTTCAATCTAAGAATAGCTATGAACAATATTTGTGCATCAACAACTTGGACAATTTATCATACCTTTATCACTCATTGCAAGTTGCATCTGGTCTCAGGAGGTAGGGCATCATTTGGTTCTTTGGTGCTCAGGAATATCGTCCTTTTAGTCCACCCTGGATACAGATAGCTTGGGACACTGTCCCACTTGTTGAGGATAGAATGAAGATTGACAACATCAGATAAAGAAGTTATGCACTTACCATAACCTTCCATCTGTGTTGTCGAACTTCGTTCTTCCTCAACTCGCCTCCCACCAAGCCCTGTCCTTGGCTTCTGGAGGAAAGAGTATTTACATGGTCTCTATATATGTATCTATTTATATATGACTCTGGATATGGCTTTTTCTGTAATTTTCTTAATCTTCCTATGCTAGTGTAGCAGCAAACAAGATGTGAGGTAATTTGGTAGGTGCATTGTGGGTAAGAGAGAAGCTCAAGAGATTTGGTGGTGGTGAGCTTTAGCATCGGCTGAGTCACATCCAGTGGATTGGATCTGAACCCACTTGTTGAAGAAGAATGAAGATTGACAACACTGATGGAATGTTATGGTAAGTACATTTTTTTGCTGCTATAGACTTTGTTTTATCCTCATTTATTGTATATCCTGAAATAACTTGAAACTGTCTCAAAATGTTCCAAAACACTGAAATACCCCTTTTTGGAGTTATCATATAAAATATATAATCTGCAGATAAGGTAAACATTTTGAGTACCATACCAGTTATACCTTGAATTTGTGAGTCCTTTGTTTTCTTTGTCAGTGCCTCTATGTATATGACAAATGAATAAAAAAGGAGGATACCCCTGCCTGGTTCCTCTCTATTTAAACCCATCTTGTCAAAGGGAACCCTTCCAGCTTTGTTCTTGCCTCTGACCCTTCACATATCTTCATAATTAACCCCTTTATTCTGTCAGGAAACACAAATGCTGACATTGCTTTACTCATAAAATCCCAGATAGCTCTATTGAATGCCTTCTCTGAATTAAGACCTGCCAACAATAAAGGGGTCTTTTTGTACTTTACTTTGGATCATTGCGGTGGTGGTGCTGCGGTAGCGTTGTCACCTCACAGTAAGACGCTGTCCGGTTCGATTCTCAGTTAGAGCATCTTCTACGTGGAGACATGCGTGAATGGGCGTACCTTCGTTGAAGGCTGTGTGTCAGGGCTGGCAACTCGGCACGTAAAAATCTACTGCCAATCATTAGCGGACCGGAGTTCCGCTGTGGCGACCCCTAACCGGGAAAAGCCAAAAGACACAACTTCCCTTTGGATCATTATCATTCTGTTAATGTTTTCTAATGTTTGTCTTCCACTATACATCACCTTAGCCATTCTCTTAGCTGGTGTAGACACTAGTAGTTTATAACAATTGTTCAAAACTGAAACTGGGCTATGTGAAGTTGGATTTAAAGTCTGTCTGCCCTTTCTTTGAGTATTACAGCCTCCATAGCTTTCTTCCAGGATGCTGATTCTGCCCTACCTATTCAAATGTTGTTAAACAAACCTGAAACTTGCAGATCTTTCACATTTTCCCCCTCCTAAGTTCCAAATTTCAACTGGAATACCATCTGTATGGAGATTTCCCTGATGACTGATTATGTATCACTACTTTTATGTCATCCTCACCCATCTTATCTTTTATTTCTTGAGCCTCATCTACCACTAACCTTTGCATATTGAAGTCCTGTATAAATGTTTCCATTTGTGTTTTTTCTTTGATCCCCCATGCAGATTTTCATTTTTCTAAAAATATCTCTTAATATCCTTGTAGGATCTCTGGTTATTTTTGTAGCCACATGAAAGCACCCCCTTCTATTTTATGTTGCCTAAGTTATTGTGTTAACATATTTTGTGATCTGGAGTTATCAAAAATTTGTTTAATAATGACTTTTCTAAACTTATACATATTATCCAAATGCTCCCTTATTTTTCCTTTGGCACTTAGCATTTGTTCCTCCGCTTGTTCCATAAGATTTCCTTTCATCTTCAGTATTTTAACCTTTCATAATCTCTTAAAATAGTTCCCATTACTTTTCACCTTTCTCTTTCTCATTCATTTCTACAATATCTTTGAATTTCATTTTATTCCACTTCTCAGCTGTCCCTCCTGATTTTTTTTTACATTCCCTAGCAACTCTTGAAACCTTTTCACTACCCATACCTTAAATTCTTTTTAATAGGTAAGTAGGAAGTCACTTATATCTCACTTTTCCTTAATTATCCTGTGTATTTATCATTTTTATTGACCCATGATCTGAAAATAGTTACTGAATGTACTCTTCACCACAAAATTGGATCCAATTCAGTGTAATACAAGGATTTATTCTGAAGTACTTAGTCAAGCGTAAAATGCAGAGTAAATTCTCTCTTCATGAAACACAAAATAAATTCTCTAGCGCCTCGGCAAACTTGCCTTTAACAGAGTAAATTTTTTTTCAAATTCATTCAAACTGAATATAGTTTACAATTGTCAATTAAATATCCATGCTAGCCCAGCTACTGTACAATGGTAAATAATATGCAAATTATGTCTGGAGTCCTAATAGTAATTTTACATTTTCCATGTCAAATATTTCTGTAGAAATCTACCATCTTTTTACATTTTCCTTTCTAGATTTCCCTTATTGATCTTCACTGTTGTATATCAGGTTCCAGTCCCTACCCATGAATTCTACTTCCTGGTGGGAAGTGTATTATCTCTTCCATAATTCTGTTAAGCTCCTTAGTAGTTTTAGGTGGAATATAAATATATGCCATTGTAATCTTTCCTTGCCAACAGCCCTTTATTACGACAAATCTACCCTTCGTATTTCTCTTCCTTACCTCTATCACGGTCAGAGCCCCTCTTGCAGTCAGTTTTGTTACCCCTTCCTTTGTCCCTGATGTCCTACTGAATAACCATTATGGAATCCTTTCTTTCCCAAACTGACATGCTTTTTTCTGTTTGTGTGTTTTCTGTAACATTGCTATTTGTATCATGTGCTTAATATAATTCAGTGATCTTTTCTTCTTGCCCATACCTACAGTGTCATTTGTATTCCATGATTTGATTGATATGGCAGGTATATGCTGTTTCTTTCTCATATTCTGAATGCCATTTTTTTCATACGTTTCCATCTAGCAAATTACATGCATAAGTCTACCCAGTGTTATGAACATTGGCTCTAGATGGTTGTCACTGTGAAGCGACACCCCACCCCTTGTGCAAAAATGGGAAAAAGGGGTTGTGGATGGATGGATAGATTAGAGTTTGACAGGTGGAACTTGTATGCAATTGCAGCTTCTCATCCATGTGTAGACCCAAATCACATTTTCCAGACCTTCCATTTCAGTAAAACCATTCAAAAAAAAAAAACAGAAACTATGTACATTTTCATTTGTAATCTTCCAACTTTAACTCACAGCAAATGCAAAAAAGTGCATATATTTTCCAAAAAAGAAACTTACCCCTTCAAATATGGATAGATGCCCCCCATAGACAGCTGCACCCATAGGGCTTTACCCATTCTAAAGTTAGGTTTAGTCATGCTGATAACTCCTATTAGAACCTGTGTTCCATTGTGCATCCACACCATCCTTTCTTGTTCCATCTGAACTTCCCTGCCAGATGTGAAAAACAGCTTGCAGATGCTCAATTAACTGAATTTTAGCCTTAAGAAAAAGTGCCATAACCATCATTAAATAAACAGATTTTGCATTGCTGAAGTGGTTATAACTAGTAGGGAATGCATTTGCTTGTATTCTGTTCGTTGTAACATACTTCATTTGTTTTCACTGAGCTACTTGTCAGTTTTTAAGTACTAATTTTAGTCTTTCTTTATACATGTACTTTACAGTTCATATTCAGTCATATATTGATTACCTACATCTGCAGACTTCCTTTTGGGGAGCTCTGCTAGCAGATAAGGAGGAAAAATAGAAAAAGTACATTCCTCTTTTAACATAGGTTCATAAGTTGTTTCTAGTCTGTTGACCAGAGTCTTTGCAAGCCTAGCTGTTAAATCTCATTATAATACTAGATGAGACAGATTGTCTGTGCCCAGGTTTTTTCTAGCAAGGACTACCCTTGTCCAGGAGAGAAGCCGGGGCAATCCCTTTCAGAAATGTATGATTTCCCATGCAGTCGTCCAGGCTTCTCTTAAACAGGATCATAGAGGTGCTCTGCTTGATAGGATTGGAAGTCTATTCCAGAAGAGTCGACCTCTGAGAGATGTATCTGTTTCTCCAGCAGGTCCTGTTTATGTTGCAGGCTAGATTGAAGTCCCTGAAAAAGGGTTACTCTAGTCCCATATGACCTACGGATGTGCAGCATTTCCATTATATTTTGGTCAGATATAGCCCTGTAAACCAGACAGATGTCACCTCTAAGTGGTATATATGCTCCTGACTACAGTGACAGTGACTTCATTCTGTCTGTGTAAGATGTGCTGGAGACCCTGAATTTTCTTTGTTA
Organism: Protopterus annectens; assembly: GCF_019279795.1. Lineage (NCBI taxonomy): Eukaryota > Metazoa > Chordata > Ceratodontiformes > Protopteridae > Protopterus > Protopterus annectens. The sequence continues at coordinate 314,774,452 of NC_056737.1, read as the reverse complement.
GAAATCTCTGAGGTCTCTCAAGTTGCTGCAGGTGTCTGGTATGGTACATGCCAAAGGGGGGAGCATTATATTCAATAGTAGGACTGATGAGGGATGAGTATAGGGGAGTTATAACCTCTCTTACTCATGAGGTGATGCCTTTGCTAATCAGGTGAGTGACATAGAATGCCTTCCTCACCACCGTAGACACTTGATGGGCAAAGTTGAAGTTACAGTTAGCTTGTGTTCCCAGGTCTTTCACTACTGAATTGGTACATAAGGTGGTATTGCTTATTTTATAATCAGCAGGGACATTGTTTTTACTTTACTGAAGGGGAATGATGCATTTTTCAGCATTTAGTTTAAGACTGTGGCTTTGGCACCAATCATTGGTTTGTGTAAGTCCCTTTTAAAGTAGTGGCTTCAATGAGAGTACCTAGTTTGCAGTCATCCACAAACTTGGTTAGCCACAGCCCCTCTGTTTTGGCCTGGACTTCTGAGAAGTATATGCCAAACAAGAGGGGGCCCACAACTGACCCTAGTGGGACCCCAGTGGTGACATCTCTCACTTTGACTGAGTGTTGTTGATCTTTGAGCCAGTTTGTAACCCACCTGACAACATAGGGATTGATATTTAGCTGGGTTAGTTTGTCAATGATGTCCGAATGTGGAATAGTGCTGAAGGCCTTGGCCAAATCAAGATAGGTTGTGTGCACAGCTTTGCCTCTGTCTTGTGGCTTTGGTCCCATTCTCAAAGAAGTTTGCCAGTTTTAGTAGGCATGACCTGTACTTGGAAAAACTGAATTGGGACAGATCCAGGGTTTGGAGGTCACCTATATCCTTATTTGAGATCCATGATGATTCGTTCCATTGCCTTACAGATGAAACTGGTTAAACTTATGGGTCTATAGTTACCCGGGTCTGTTGCCAAGCCGCCCTTGTGAATTCAGTGGGGACAAAGCCAGTACTCAGGCTGTGGTTGAACAGAGTGCCTAATTAAGTAGCTAGCTGAAAGTTTAAAAACATTAAGAATGCAGCCTGGAATGCTGTCTGGTCCCATGCAGGCTGTATTCTTAGCCCTGGAGAGAGCATTGATGACTTTTTTTCTTTGGAGATGCAGGGAGGAGGAGATGATGAAGACCTGGTTTGTGGTATGCTTGGGGGGGATAGAGGGGTGAAATGTTCACCAATCCTGTTTGCTAGCAGGTTTGCAATTTCTGCAGGGGCAGTATGTGTGATGCCATCTGCAATTAGTTCAGCACACATCTGAGTCCTACCTTTTAGGTTGTGGATATAGGTGAAGAATGCCTTATGGTTATTCTTGGCTATGGTTGTTAAATTTTTCTTATAGTTGCTCTTTGAAGATTTTATGAGTTGTCTTATTTACTTGTTAAGGTTGAGGGAGGGTGCTTTTCCAGTTCTGGGATCTCACCTTTGTATTTTTAGACAGCAGCTTCTTTTGCTTATAGCATAATTTATTAATGCTAGACATCCACCAGGATGGTTTGTTTTTTCTTGAGGATCTTGTTTTAATCCTATCCAGCATGGCTGTGTCTATACAATTGTGTAGATATTCTTACAGAGCATCAGTGTATATCTTAGTATAGCCTTCAATGCCACCTGTGGAAACTGGAACATGGAAGTCAATTATTCCTTCCCTTAGGAAGGTATAGTTAATTTTGGTGAAGTGTTTTAGCCTGACTTCTCCTTTGGGGAGTTCTGGTGCTATTGCTACTTCAAAAATGACTGATTTATGGTCTGATTTAACCAATGCAGGCCCTAAACTTGAGACATTACATCTGTCACTCATATTGGTGAGGGCCAGGTCTAGAATATTGGAGCCCCTTGTGGGGTGATGCGTTATTTGTTCCAGGGTATTTGAGTTAACAAAGTCCAGAAACTTTTGTGCAAGTGAGTTTGGGCTCATGTACATTTCGCAATTAATGGAAGGATAGTTGAAGTCACCTATGAATAGGGTGTTAGGTTCTAACTTAATTGTCCCAAGTAGGTATAAATAAGCTGTGTTGGCATCTTGGTTCATGGAAGGGAACCTGTAACTGACAATGACCTGAAAGGGGGGGGGAGTCTTACCATGGTAATTTGGACTTGGGAGAAGCTCCACAGAGTTTTCTTATCTAACCAGTCTAGAGGTGTAATTATCTTTAATGAAAATAGATACTCCACCTCCTTTGGTTCTCACACCTTCAGTTTGTGAGTTGAAAGTGTGGAGGGCATTGCAGCCTTGCAAGACCAGGATACTTTCTGCGGCCTTGAGCTAGGTTTCTGGGACTGCACAAATGTCAACATCTTCCAGGTAGAGGAGTGCTTCCAGGGAGTGCAGTTTCTGATTTAAACTCCTAGTGTATAGCAGCATGACCCTTAGTTTCTTTGTGTTTGATATTTTCATGTTGGGAAGTTTGTTGTTGTGTCCTTGCCTAAAAAAGGCATTATGGGGGAGGGCAAGTGCCTTAGCCAACAACCTAAAGCCTGAAGGTGCCAGTTGAAGACCATCTCTGGCAAAGCAGTATAGTCTAGTCACCATGTCGTCTCAGACTGACAGGAACTAGATCCCCTTGGACTGACACCAGAAACTAAGCCAATTATTGAAGTCCATCATTTTCTGTTTATATTGTGGTATCATCCTAAGCGAGTGTAAAATAGTGCTGAAAGCCAGGGACATACCTGCCTGGGACACACATTGAGAGCTCAACCATGTCTTGCTTCATATAGTCCAGAGAGGTAAGTCTCAAGTCGTTTACACCAACATGAACTATGATGGCATCATAACAGTATTTGTTGAGAGACTTGAATGCATGTGTGATCTGGTGAATTCTTGCACCAGACAGGCAGCTGATAGTAACCTTCTCCTTGCTAATCATGGTGAGTGGGGCATCTGTATGTCTCACTATAGAGTCACCTATAAGTAAAACAGTTGGAATAGTTGTGCATTGCCTTTAGAGCTTATTTGGTGAGACACAGGTTCTAGTGTTTTTATGTGTATTGGGTGCTTTGGGTGTTGTGTTAGATGTAGTATGCTTGTGCTTTGGAGGTCTCTGGCATTTAGGTAGGTTTCTGGAGAGTACCTCTGCATATGAAGATTTATGTGTTTGGTGCATATTACGAATAGGAGTCATGGTGTGTGACCTGACAACCTGTTTAGTGTTGCTATTCTAGGCATGAGAGAGCAGTGATTCCAGATGTAGGAGCATCTCTCGCAAATTATTAAGAGGTTGTCAGTGTACATGAGGCAGTTTCTACACTGCCTCAAAAAAACCCATGTCCACCAGGCTTGCAGGAGAAACAGAGGGAAGCTGATAGTCCATAAAGCAAGGTTTGAACCTGGTATCTCAGCAGATCAGGAGAAAAAGAAGGGGGTATCAGGCAGGGAGCTATTTTAGGGTGACTAACCTATGGGGTATACAGTCGGAGGTCTATAAAAGAGGGATCTATAGGGTCTGATGTTAATAGATAAGAGGTAAAATCTCTGCTGGGTGGTTTGCTGAACAGCTGAGAGCTATTCAAGATCTCTTGTGCTAGATGTCAGCCGCTTCTAAGGGAAAATACTTCTATTGGTGTTTTTGCATCTATAACTGCCAAGAGTTACCCCCTCTGTGCAGTGGTGTGCGATGGTGTACTACAAGCAAGCAAGAGCAAAGCAACTAATACAAAGAAACCAATGAAATAGTTCAAACTGAACCCTGAACAAATAAAAAGCTCAAACTGAGCCCAGCACAAATGAAATAGCTCAAACTGAGCCCAGCACAAATGAAATAGCTCAAACTGAGCCCTGAACCAGTAACCTTCAATTAGATAGTCCTACCGTATGCTCCTGTCATGAGGGTACAGGGAGGGTTTCTCCAAAAAAAGATGTCCTGATTTTTAGTTCTCAGACTGCAAACAAAACTGAATTCAGCCGGTCTGAACCCAGTCTATACTACAGCCATCAGAAGTGCAACGGAACAACAGAAAAAAAGCTGACATTAGTGGCAGTCACTAATAAGACTCGCTCCTTTTCTACCTAACATTTAAAGTTCATGTGTATACTGCAAATAACTACTTCACAATGTAACATGCAGTTGACTTCAAGAAATTTGTTATACACATATTACTTACAGGAAAAAAAACTTTTTTTTACTTACAGTTTATATGCCACTGTGGTGCAGCGGTTAGTGTTGTCGTCTCACAGCGAGAGGATGTTCTTCGTGTTTCACTGTTGCAGTCATTACATTTGGGTAATCTGCTGACAGGTTGCCCTCAATCGGCCTGAATTCCAAAGTCTTGGGTCCTGCGTCGGTTGCTGTCTTCTCTTCCATGATGTCAGGTCGTCAGGGGTATAAAACATGCAGCCGACGCCATTTTCCTTATTCTTTCTTGCCTAGCGGTGCCCGAAGCAGAAGCATTTCGCCAGTGCAGGCCGGCCGACTACTGAAATATTCGAGTTTGAGTTTCAGATCCGAAGTCTTCACTAAAGCTAAGTACCCTGTTGGGAAAACTTTTTCTTGCCTTTTACCGATGTCAGAAAAAGTTAATAATTGCATTACTTGTGGGAAGCAAATACCTCATAAGGATTTCCATTCATACTGTATTCCTTGCCTAGGCCCTGATCACAACGTGCCTGGATGTCAGTTTTGTGTTAGATTTAACCAACGCACTATTAAGCGTCGGTATATTTTTGCATCAAAGTATTTTGGAAACCGATTTAACTACCCAGAAATGTCGTCAGATAGCAATCCGACTACTGGAGTACATAAAAAACGCAAGGAAAAGGACCGAGAAAGGCAGTCGAGATCCAAAACCGACGACGAAGCTTCCCCCTAAGCCAGTCGCCGGTTCGCTGGTACTCAGTGAGGCGCTTTCGCAGCCCCTGATATCCACTACCTTCGAGTCACAGGCCTCTACCGACACCCATGTGAAATCTGGCATGCTGCTAGATGCTCAAGGTATTGGACCGATGGATGTATCTCCCTCGGATGGGTCCGTAGCCTCTGAGCAGGCACCGACTTCTGAGGGTGTATTCAGACCTCAACATTTGTATATCAAACCGACGACAACTGCAAAACCAAAGACAGAAGCAACTTCTAAAACTAAAAAAAAACGACGCATGAGCCACGTGCACAGGTCTCTATGCCTAAAAACAGATGATCAAAATGGCTGAAGACCTTATTACCTTGATCAGGGGTAACCATCCCCCTCCAGAAAAGAGGCCTAGGCAAGACACTGATTATGAATCTTCAGGTCAGGTTTCTATTTCTTCTGATTCCTCTTCTGATCAGGAATTATCTATACCTCCCTATGAGGATTCTGATGCTGAGGAGTCTATTCCATCTGCATCTCCTCCTGAGGATTATTCATTTGGAGAAACCTTGCATACTTTGAGGGAGCATTTTCACTGGGAGAGTCAAGACTTCTCAGAATCTAAAAAGAGGCTCAGGGATTTCCTTCTTCTCCCTCAGCACAAGCCTTTAGCTATTCCCCCAGTTTTAGACATTGTGGATGATGTGTTTTCGGAGTCAAGCTTGACCCTTGACTCCTTACCTCCGGCTCTCAGTAAGCCTGACAGATACTACAGGGTCACTGACTCACATAAATTTTTATTTAGAAACCCTGCTGCTGATCCTGAAACTATTTCACAGGGTCCAAAGGGAGTTAAGGCCTCAACAGCAAAACATCCTACCCCCTCTGACAAAGATTAAAGGGCACTAGACAGATGGGGAAAAAAGGTTTATACATCTGCAACCTTGGCAATCAGGGCCTTAAACTGTCGATTTCATATGCTAAAGTACCAACAACATATTATGGGATTGCTGAAACAGAAAATGATGTTGATTTCAGAAAGTGCAGAAAATAAAGAAATGCAGGACTTTTTGCATGCAGCTGAAAAAGTTGGAAAGCATACTTTGCAATGTGATTTTGATTCCTTACAGGCCTCCTGCAGGGCCACAGTTACTGGATCTGTGATTAGAAGGCATGCCTGGTTAAACTAACAAAATTTGCCTGACCATGTTAAAGCTAAATTGCTAGATGCACCTTTACAGCATGATTCTCTGTTTGGTATTAAGGCAGAAGAGGTTTTAAAGAAAATGGAAGACAAAGCTAAGTCTATGCAAACTGTTAAAGACTTCTTACAAGTGCAGCCACCAAGATTCAGTAGACACTGGCCTACAAAAAATTGGTCCTTTCCTGTGTCAGACAGAGCTCAAAGGGGCAAATCCAGACACTCAAAGGGTTCCATATACCAGGCGCAAGATTCATACAGGTCAAAGCAACGGGGAGCTTCTACCTCCAAATCTGGAGGAGATAAATCGCAAACCTACAGAAAACAATCCCAATGACTTCACTCTGCCTACACTAAGCACTTATCTTTTGGCAGCACCCATAGGGGGAAAGTTAGCACTTTTTGCTCAAAATTGGCGGTTAATAACCCAGGACAAGTGGGTACTAAACATAGTATCACAGGGATACAGATTCCATTTCCACACTCTGCCAATGGCAAATGGTGGGCCAGATCTGCCAAAAAATCAATGGGTGGAGGCACAAAAACAGGTTACGTCCCTCATGGATATGGGGGCCATTCAGCCAGTACCAGAACAGGAAAAAGGACAAGGTTTTTACTCAAGACTGTTCTTGGTACCCAAAAAGGACAAGGCCTGGCGGCTAATACTGGATTTATCGATTTTGAACACATACCTAGACATTCCAAAATTCAAAATGCTGACTTTGCAGCAGCTTCTGCCCATGCTGGGCAAGAATGCTTGGCTGGTGGCACTAGACCTAAAAGAGGCATACCTGCATGTCCCAATAAGACAGTTGTGCAGAAGATACCTCAGATTCAAGGCTGGTTTAATGCATTACCAATTCTCTGCAGTGCCATTTGGCTTATCTAGTGTGCCCAGGGTTTTTACAAAGTGCCTAGTACCAGTAATTGCATTTTGCAGACAAAGAAGTGTACAAATATATCCTTACTTAGATGACTGTCTCATTTAAGCAGAGAAAAAGGACATTCTTCTTCGACACCTGGCGTTTGTGAAAAGGCTTCTAACATGCCTAGGGTACACAATAAACGAAAATAAATCACAAGTGGTACCCTCTCAAAAGATAACATTCCTGGGTGCAAGCTTGAATACAACTGCCCAATGGCTTACCTCATGCCAGACAAGCAAAGGCAACTGACTACTTACTTCAAATTGATGACAACAAAAACTCAGTTATCCGCAAGACAACTTCTGCAAGCTCTGGGCTTCATGGCATCCTGCATCCTACTGATTCCATATGCAAGACTGCACATGAGGAAACTTCAATAGTACCTGAAAAGTTTATGGAGTCAACATTCTCACAGTCTGGAAGCAAAGATTCATCTTATTCCCTGCCTACAACAGGAGTTTCTATGGTGGGCTAAGGCATGTCACCAAAACATGGGACGGGCCTTCACTCTCCCCCCTGCCAGTCAGACCTTAACAACAGATGCCTCGGATTACGCCTGGGGGGCCCACATGGCAGGAAGATTCATTCAGGGCATATGGACCCCAAAACAAATGCATCTACATATCAACCAGAAAGATATGCTAGCTGTTCAAAATGCCCTAACAGCCTTCAAGGACTTACTTCATCCAGGACAACTACTGAGACAACACCACAGTCATGTGGTATATAAACAAGCAAGGGGGCACACACTCATACCCCCTTTGCAGATTAGTCATGACACTGTGGGACACAGCTTTGACCTACCAAATACATCCTCAAGCTCAGTTCCTGCCAGGAAAACAAAATACACTGGCAGACGATTTAAGCAGAAATCTTATGGATCCTCACAAATGGAAACTATATCGACAAGTCATCAGCATGTTAACAGAGAAATGGGGGAGCCCAGACATAGATCTAGTTGCCTCTCCTCAAAATTTTCAATTGAAAAAATTCTGCACAAGGGCATATCACAGATGAGCATGGAAAGTGGACGCCCTATCCTTCAGTTCGAAAAACCTATCAGTTTACACCTTTCCTCCTCTGCCTCTTCTCCCCAAGATCCTCCTAAAAGTCAGACAAGAGAAACCAAAGATGATACTAATTGCCCCGGACTGGACCCGCCAATACTGATACCCAATCCTAAGGAACTTGTCTCAATACCCAGCTTGGACCATACCACAAAAACCTCAACTACTGTCCCAGCAAAACAATCAGATCCTGCACAATCAACTACAGACACTGAACCTGGCAGCATGGCTGATCATGTAGTTATACAAACAACACCTCTCAGTAAAGCTGCGATGGATGTCATTTTGGAAGCCAGAAGGCCTAGTACTAGTAAATCTTATGCTGACAAATGGAAGAGATACTGGGCTTGGAATCAAGCACAAGGAACTGATACAGCAGAACCAAATATTCCTCCGATATTACAATACTTAACTGAGATGCTTGACAAAGGCCTATTTTTCTCATCAATTAAAATCCACACCTCTGCCATTTCGGCTCATTACAATACAGAGCCACCAATCTTTTCTCATCCTTTACTAAAGCAGTACCTTAGAGGAGCCAAAAATTTATGGACTCCTAGAAGATCACCATTACCTGCATGGGACTTCAATTATGTGTTGGAAAAACTCACCCTGCCTCCATTTGAACCAGCTGCCACCGCTGATATAAAGTTCTTATCATGGAAAACAGCTCTGCTACTAGCAATTACTTCAGCAAGAAGAGTTTCAGAGTTACAGGCCCTCATGGCTGTAGAGCCATCATTTTTTATCCAGACAGGGTGTCTTTGAGGACAAATCCTACTTTTATGCCTAAGGTAGTTTCCAGTGTGGCTCTTAACCAAACAATTCATCTGCCAACCTGTTATCCAAATCCGCAGAACAATGGGGAGAGAATTCTGCATTCCTTGGACGTACACAGACAGCTAAGATTCTACTTGAGCAGGACTAAAGCTCTAAGAAAAACTGAGCAATTACTGTTATCATATGCTGCATGATCAGAAGGAAAGGCTATTTCAAAGCAGACAATTTCAAAGTGGATAAGCCACTGCATCCGTTTCTGCTACCTACACCATGGTAAACCTGTGCCCAAGGGCATTAGGTCTCATTCCACCAGAGCTGCTGCTACTTCAACAGCCTTTCTCAGAAGAGCACCAACCAAAGACATTCTAGAGGCTGCTACTTGGAGTTCTGTTCACACATTCACAAAGCATTATCATTTGCCTCTCTACTCTAAGTACAGCCACACCTAATGCTGTTTAGCTCCAGCCTCCCAACCATAGCTTTGGGATTCTACCCAAATGTAATGACTGCAACAGTGAAACACGAAGAACATAGTACAGTTGTGTACACTTACCATAAATGTAGATGTTCGAGTGTATTCACTGTTGCAGTCCAGGTTACCCTCCCACCATCCCCTTGTCATTCTGGAGTTTATCTTTCCTTCTCTATCTTCTACAACCTATGTGGTGTATTTGCTTGTAGATGAAGGTAAAGTTTATATTGATGCATGTTGTTGTTGTGTCTTTCGGCTTTTCCTGGTTAGGGATCACCACAGTGGAACTCCGGTCCGCTAATGATTGGCAGTAGATTTTTACGTGTTGAGTTGCCAGCCCTGACGCACAACCTTCAATGAATGTACGCCCATTCACGCATGTCTCCACGCAGAAGACGCTCTATCTGAGAATCGAACCGGACAGCATCTTACAGTAAGGCGACAATGCTACCGCAGCACCTGACATCAGGGGCAAGAAAAACTAAAGAAAATGGCGTCAGCTGCATGTTTTATACCCCTGATGACCTGATGTCATGGAAGATAAGACAGCAACCGACGCAGGACCCAAGACTTTGGAATTCAGGCCGACTGAGGGCAACCTGCCAGCAGATTACCCAAATGGTAATGACTGCAACAGTGAATACACTCTTAACATCTACATTTATGGTAAGTGTAAACAACTGTACTTTCTCTAGTTCGATCCTCAGCTGGGGTGCCTTCTGTGCGGAATCTGCATGTCCTCCCTGTGGTTGTGTGGGTTTCCACCGGGTACTCCGGTTTCCTCCCACATCCCAAAGACATGCTGTAGGTGGATTGGACACATTAAATTGGCCCTAGGCGTGAGTGCATGTTCCGTGGAAGGTTGGGTGACGGGCTGGCCACTTGACACCGTAAAACTCTACTGCCAGTCATGAGCAGAAAAGTGATTCACTGTGGCGACCCCTAACCAGGAAAAAGCCAAACGAAGAAGTTGTTTATATACATATTACTAAGAAAATGTTATTTTTACTTAGTTTCTTCACTTCCTGCATTATTGTCCTAAACAGTAATGACAAAGTAAAAATTCTACTTGACAGTTCACAGCCAGTTTAAAGTAATCAATAAACTCCCAGTTTTTTTTCCTTCTTCCCTCCCTTCTTGCAGAAGCACAGCTGTCTATCAGGCATTTTCTTAATGATAATCCCTGCCACTGTTATTAAGCTAACAGATGTGTAGATGTTAATCATCCTCACTGCTGCACTAGCCTTTGGATATTTGGGTTGTATTCTGTCCAGGATAAAACACTGCCAAGTCTTCAAAAAGCTCTGGCTCCCTCCATGTCAAACCACCTACACTCTGATGATTGGCCAACCCCTTGGAGAGAAATTGCCAGTCAAAGTGTAGACAACTTTAGATCTTTCTTGCTTCCTGAAAAGACATCAGCTCTGTTACTTCACAGGAGCATCAGTTGGTGACAGGCTTAATTTCTGACAGATGTGTCCTTCTCCTAGCGGAACTCTTCCACACAATAAATGTTCCCGTTTTAAATATTTTGATGTATTTTATGAGAGTACTGCTTGTAAACACTTGTCTGACAGCGTACCTTTCACCCTACTCTTCCAAGCAATGCTTACCATCAGTGAGGCATTAGGCTTGTTTCTCAACTACAGCATTGATTCGTAACACCAGCTCCAAGCAATGCTTACCATCAGTGAGGCATTAAGCTTGTTCCTCAACTACAGCATTGATTCTTAACACCAGCTCTGCCTTTTCTTCTACCACTATACCTAAAAAGAAAAAAATAACAGAATAGCAGCCCTTCTCTACATCACAGGTTCACAGTGCCTCAGCTGCTGGTGGGTGACTGCAGTGGCCATTTACTGTTCCTAAGCCCACTTATTGATTTCTTTGGGTTTTTCTGCTGTAGTTCCTTTTCCTACCACAAACCAGGGGTTGGCCATGTCCTCTGCTCTTGTTCCAGTGTCTGATCTGGGAAGGAAAGAACTCCCTCCTTTGGGTCTGGGAGTTTCTCTAGAATGATCTCTTCAGAAGGGCCAGGGAAAGAGACCTCTTGCATGAGATAAAGTGCCATCTCTCAGTCTGTCCCCTTCCAGGGATTTTCTCTAGAAAAAAAAAATAGACACATAAGGTTAGACATTGCACATCCAAAGACTTTTGTTTCTTACCTTAGACAGAGTTTATTGGAAGCTTTCTATGTTGGAGAGCAGACGACTAACTATATGTCCCAGGGTGCTGTTATACACAGAGTCATGGATTTTTTTTAAACACCTTTATTAAATTATCACTTAAATCATAGGCAAATATACATTAACAGAAAAGAAAACAAATCATTTTACATTTTTTCATTTAAATACAATAAACATCATACATACTTGTTTTGCTACTAACATCAGTCCAACATTACAAAACATTGCTGAATTCCTCTCTTTGCTTAAACCTCCCTCCTCCTGCTGTTGAACGTTGTTATGCATGTATTGTTCCCACAGTTTCCATTTACTGATACATAATTTGCTCCTTCCCTTTCCTAAAGATCTCTCTTCCTGTTCTTTTATCTCTGTCATAATTTTCAGTATACCTCAAATGCAGCTGGTGTAGACTTCGATTTCCATTTTCTAGTGATTGTTTTTTGGCAGCCAACAGATTAAACTTAATGAGGCCTTACTTATGTCTAGGCAATTCAGATCCTGTATCCCAGCTCAAAGAATCATTTTCTACTTACAGTCATTTGCTCCCCCAATATTTCTGATAGATTACTCTGCAGGAAATTTTTAAAGTCCCAAAGCTTATGTTCTCATTTACCTTTTCTTCTCCATCACACCTCCAACATTTGCTGTCTACCTTAGGAAAAATTCTTTGAAGTCTGCTTGGGGTATAAAAATACCTATGCAAACACTTCCAAGCAAAGATCCTAAACCTCCTGGTCTTGGTTGCATAGTCAGGAGCCATACGTATATCTTCCCAATGTTTTCTTGTAAAATGGTTTTCCAGTCTTTCTTCTCCAATCTTTTCTAATCTCCTCTGTATGATTCTTATAGTTACAGTTATAGTGCAATATTTTACATGCTGTACTAATTATTACTATTTAGCAGCTGCTTATGTTCTAGATTCAACTAAAAACTGTATCAGAGTGGGTCTTTCACTAAAATTCCCAGTACTTTTCCATTAACACGGCAGCAGTCATCACTAAACGTAAATTTTGTTACAAAACGTAGATGGAAAACTACTGCAAATTTTATCCTAAGTACATGTTCACATTTTCAGGACATGTCCCTATTTTCCTAAGCCCTTTGTCCCCATTTTCAGTTCACATTTTGAACAGACGTTCCTATTTTTTCAAAGGACTTTGTCCCCATTTTGTGTGCATTTACATTGACACATATGCCTGACAGCATTAAAAATCTGAACACAATGACCCTTAGAAATCACCACGTGTTCAGAAAGAAGACCACTTCCTTATTTTTCCCTGCTATAATGTGTGTGATGTGCACCCTATTTATGAAGTAACAAACTCTTTGTAAAAGTGTGTCTAAAAGCGGCACTGACTTGGGACTACATGAGTAACACTCCGACAACAAAGCCAAAATTAAAAGCACAATACAACAAAATAAGCAGCTGTGACTTTTGAGGAAAAAGCAGTACTATTGTGAGAACAAAGCCAAACTTAAAACCAGAACACAGCAATCCAATAAGCAGTACTGACATGTGAGAAAATCAGTAAGACTGAGAAGGAACACAACATTAAAACCAGGAAAAAACAGCAGCAGTGACATCACATCAACCGCCTATTTTGCCTGCTGCCCCTTGACGCTTTCTCCCCATTCTCATTTCCCATTTTCAGCACGTTTATATTTGTCAAACCTCTTTGTCTCCATTGTCAGTGTGTGACTGTTGACAGGTATGCCTCTCAGCATTACAAATGTTAACACAGTGACCCTTTCAAATTACAAAAACATAAGCACCGCTGAGTTGACATAAACCACACATTTTGACTGCTACTCTGTTAGCAGAAAAGTGCCAAATTCCCCTATCCCTTGCCCTTTGCCTGTACTCCAAGATCAAGCTGTGATAGGGAGGGCAGTCTCTAGCCTGCAATCCAAATGTCATCTTGTCCTCATCCCAGTCTATTACCTGTCTTGCACAAGTTATTTGCTCCCAATAGCTTGGTTCCCTTGCCAAATTTCTCCAGTGAATTCTAGCCCCATCTTGCCTGTTCTCTGTACCCCTACTTGCAGTCATCTCTATTGGCAAAATCTCCTTTCAACATTCTCGTATTGGCTTAGTTCTCAGAATACATTCTGCTACTTAATCAATATAATATTCTGTATGGTTGTTATTCTTCTTAAGGAGCTGCAGCCAAAATCCCAATATCTCTATATTTCTTGAATTTCCCCTTGCTTCATCATCAGCTCTTTCCACTTTGAATTGTAACCTCCTGCTTGTGTAAGATATCTGTTCAAATCAGGTAAACCTAAACCACCTTGTTCTATTGGAAGGATCAACTTATCTCACGTAACTCTTACCCTCTTTCCCTCCCAGATAAATTCCTCCAAATCTTTATTTATTGTCCACAACTTCTCCTTGGGTTGATAAAAGTATGCCTGACCTGTATACAAGACTAAAGAGACTGAAAATATTTTCATTGTTTGTTTCTTACTGTCCATATCAGTAAATAAGAGTTTTCAGGTTCTCAATTTTTGTATTATCTTTTGTTTTATCTATACCCACGTATCCCTTAGATGCCATAACAGAAGCCTTTTTAATCCATACTCCCAAGTACTTCATCTTATGTCCCCATAAATATGAGTATTACTGAACCAATTCGTGTGTGGGTGCATAATTTATGGCTATAGCCTTTGTTTTATCTTCATTAATTTTATATCCCAAAAAGACATGAAACTGTCACACAATGTTCTAAAACACTGACATGTACATTTCTGGATTTATCAAGTACAAAATATCATCTGTAAGTAAAGCCAACTTTTCTTGATTACCTTACATATTATGTCCTTCTATTCTGCGTCCCTTATTTTCTTTTTCAGCGGCTCTACTTATAATGCAAATAAAGGGGAAAGAGGACACCCCTGCCTGGTTCCTGTGTTCAAAGACAGCTTATCTGAGAGGAACCTCTCACTTTAATTCTTGTCTCCGATCCTTTATATATCCTCTAATTAACATTATTGTGTCAGGGAATGCAAATGTATTCAGTGCTTTACTCGGAAAATCTCAGCTTACTCTGTCAGATGCTTTCCTTTCTCTGCATCAAGGCCCACTAGCAACAGAGATATTTTATTAAACTCTGCTTCCCTCTGGATCATTGCTGCTCTGTTAATGTTGTCAAATGTTTGCCTCCCCTCCACAAAACCACACTGAATCCATATCTATCAGTTTTGGCAATACATTTGCCATTCTTTTAGCTAGTATAGACATAAACACTTTATAACCATGGTTTAATATTGAAATGGGTCTATATTAAGCTTGGTGAAAAGAGTTTTTGCAGTCTTTAGGTAGCACAGCAAAAACAGCTTTCTTCCAAGATGTTAGTCCTTCCCCACCTTTAAAATACTGTTAAACAAAATCTTACAAATCTTTATCACTTTCTTCCCTCTTAATTTCTAAACTTCGACAGGGATACCATCCGTTCCAGGAAACTTTCCTGAAGATTAATTATACATCACTGTTTTTATCTCACCACCTCCAGTCTTAATTGTTAGTTGTGAAGTCAAATCTACCTCTAACCTTGGCATAATTAAGTCTTCCATAAATATTTCCATTTGTACTCTTTCTTGATTTCCACATTTCTCTGTTTTATACAGATTTTCATAACATTTCTGGAATATCTGTAAAACCTCTACAAGGATCTCTGGTTATTTTTCTTGTTATAAGTTCCCCATGTTTGGCGGCAACCCTTTCAGTGTCCTGTTGCCTAAGTCATAGTTCTCAAAGTTTTTGTGCTGTGGAGCTATCAAAAATAGTTGCATCTGATGTCTTTTTCATCCATTCCTCACCTGATGAATCTCCTATCTGGTAGCGAATCCATCCTTGGCCACTGCTGATAGACTTTAGACTCCGTAGCTCAAGGTCCTCCCCTTACCCACAATACCTCTCTTCTCCTTATTTATCTCAGTTCTCGTTTGCTGCTGTAGCAATAAGACATGGTGACTACTAGCTTGAGTGCGGAATAGTGAGATAAGTGAGATCTATTTTCTTGATCCAGTTGGATGCCCCTTTTCCTTTTTGTTTCCCTTCCTTATTCTCGTCTGTTACAAAAAATGTATAAATACTCTTAGATAACTTCATCAACTGTAAATCAAGTAGTCTTTCTGTTGGGATTTCTACTCTTATGGGTTTTATTGTTACGTTCTTGATATTTCTCCTTTATCATTGTTGGTATTGTTTTCTTTTTCCAACCTTGGGTATCATTGTTATCATTTGATAGTTAGTTTGATTAGTCTTTTCCTTTGTTCATAAAGGTGTTTAATTTCTGAGGGATAGCAAGACAAACAACGTTCTCAGTAGAAAAAACACTTTAATGTGAGGAGCAAAGCTTTCGGATAAAATCCTTTATCAATACTGAAAATACAAATGCAAATGCAGAGTATATATAGGTCTAAAAAAGTCATATGACCGGCAGCCAAGAAGTCACATGACCCAATCATTAAAACAAAACATGTAGAAATAAACAAATATGCAAAGCTAAAAAAAATGCAACAGCATAATGCATACATGAAAACAAAAAACATTTAAAAAAGGAAGAATGTATACTTTTTAAAAAAAAGCAAAGTTTTAACCTAAAAATCACATGTACAGTCATATACATAAAGAGAAAATCTCATAATCTAGATCTACTCATTCTAACCAAAATAGGTTTAAGGCTGACAGTACTATTCAAACCAGGGGGTGAGTCACCCATCAATCTAATTATTCAGTTGTATTCTTTAATTTCTAATTTGTTATTGATATCACCACCTCTGGGTGAGGGTGAAACATGGTCTATAGCTTAAAATTTAAATACATGCTGTTCACCAAAACATAGCCTATGTTTATATAAAGCATTAGTGTCCACACATCTTCCAGCAAGACAAACAACGTTCTCAGTAGAAAAACCACTTTAATGTGAGGAGCAAAGCTTTCGGATAAAATCCTTTATCAATACTGAAAATACAAATGCAAATGCAGAGTATATATAGGTCTAAAAAAAAGTCATATGACCGGCAGCCAAGAAGTCACATGACCCAATCATTAAAACAAAACATGTAGAAATAAATAAATATGCAAAGCTAAAAAATGCAACAGCATAATGCATACATGAAAACAAAAAACATTTAAAAAAGGAAGAGGCTGTTTAGGTTCAATGTAACTGCTACTTGTGTTACCACCCACGTGGTTTACCTCGCTACCTGTGTATTATGCATCTCTTTCTATGTGGGTAAAACCACGAGTAAACTTAAAGATAGGATCACAGAACACAAGTCTGAAATCCGAAGATGTGTGGACACTAAACATAGGCTATGTTTTGGTGAACAGCATGTATTTAAATTTAAAGCTATAGACCATGTTTCACCCTCACCCAGAGGTGGTGATATCAATAACAAATTAGAAATTAAAGAAAACAACTGGATAATTAGATTGATGGGTGACTCACCCCCTGGTTTGAATAGTACTGTCAGCCTTAAACCTATTTTGGTTAGAATGAGTAGATCTAGATTATGAGATTTTCTCTTTATGTATATGATTGTACATGTGATTTTTAGGTTAAAACTTTGCTTTTTTTAAAAAATATACATTCTTCCTTTTTTAAATGTTTTTTGTTTTCATGTATGCATTATGCTGTTGCATTTTTTAGCTTTGCATATTTATTTATTTCTACATGTTTTGTTTTAATGATTGGGTCATGTGACTTCTTGGCTGCCGGTCATATGACTTTTTTAGACCTATATATACTCTGCATTTGCATTTGTATTTTCAGTATTGATAAAGGATTTTATCCGAAAGCTTTGTACCTCACATTAAAGTGGTTTTTCTACTGAGAACGTTGTTTGTCTTGCTGGACCTCTTGGCATTTGTGTTTGGATAATTTCTGAGGGATGTCAGATAAGCCTACAAGTTTTAAAAAGTGTGCCACTTACAGGTACAAAATTCCCAATTCCAGCATTCATTTAGAATGTATTTATTACCTCGGTTCAGTTTACCTTAATACAGAATGCAAGATTTGTGCTAGTTTTAACAACCAGGCCCTGGTCAAAAGAAAAAACAAATTAATTTTAAAAGGACTTCTTTTTCCTTCAGCTTCATCCACTTCTGGATCCCCATCCTCCTCCAAGAAATCTTCAGGAGAGGCTCAAGACAAACATAATGATTCAAGGAAGCACTCCTTTGAACGCTGTCCTGTTGCAACTTCTTTGAGCTCCACTCCACCCAAGTGGATTTCTAAGATAATCTGTCCACCTCCATGGCTATGACCTTCACAAACTTTAAGACTTCAGATCCAACCTCCTGTTCAGATCTGACCAGATCTAAGCCCATGTCACCTCAGGTTCTTCCTAGATTTTCTCCAGAACCAATAACTTTGTGGCTGCATTCTCCCTTTCTGCAGGATATGCTTTGAAGAGTCTCTTGTCTACCTTCCACTTTAACCTCCCTCAAGTCATCTAGGAGCTTATCAGAAGTGGTTGTGGATAGGATGATGAGAAAGTTTCTCAGGACCTAGATCCAGGTGGGTGTTGTTCCAGCTCTGGCTCTGGCTCCCATCAGAAACATGGGCTTTTCTAATACACAGCTCCAACCTCTGACTTCTACTCTGATCCATTCAGTGGTTTTGGAGATTTCAGACCTCAGACATACTAGTATGTCTATGATGGATCAGAAGATCTGGCCTTCTTTGACTCTGGCACCTTCTCTGATCCAGATGAGTCCAACCCTGTTGGATCCTGAGAGATCTCTGAGCCATAGCCTTGGTGTTGAATCTAGTGGACCTGGATTGACTCCAGTCTTCTTGGAGCCCTTTCAGCATCCCTGAAGTACCCAACTGTTGCTTTCTGGAGGCAGTCAGGGGGCCCTTATCTCTTCATACAGAAGCCTGAATAGCCATTACCAAAGATACTTGGGTGCAGAGTATAATATCTACAGATTATTGCACATCAGTTTCCCTTCTCCAAGATGCAACAGAAGAATTCCTAACGTTTCACCCAGTCAGAGGAAAGCAGGAATTATGGAAATAGAAAAGCTGGTGAGGAAGAGAGTCCTTCAGCCAGAACCCCTTGACCAACAAGGATCTGGAACTTGCTCAAGATTTTTTTGGTGCCTAAGAAAACAGGGGACCTCAGGCCAGTTGTGGATCTCAGCGATCTGAATTACTTCATAAAACATTCAAAGTTCCAGATGGTCATGGTTCAGTCCATCCTGCCACTGTTGCAGATGGATGATTGGATGTGCTCCATAGACTTTCATATCAAAATACACAGGTGCTTCAGGAGATATCTACACTTCCAGCTGGGAGCCAGTCTCTACCAGTTCAGAGCACTACCCTTTGGTCTCACCACAGTCCTCCAGGGTGTTCACCAAGTGCATGGCAGTGGTTGTGGCACACCTGAGACTGCATGGATTCTGAGTGTTTCCTTATTTAGACAACTGGCTCCTGTCTGATCTACCAAGCCTTTTCTCTTTCAACCCAGGGACAACTTGCTCCACCTATATCTCCATCTAGGTATTACTTCAAACTATAACAAATCACAACTCTGCCTGATGTAATATGTAGAATTCATTGGTGACAGTCCAGATACCCAAACACAAGTAGCAGCTCTTCCACAGACAAGAGTGGACACTTAAAAACAAGCATCTCACACACACACACACACACACACACACACACACACACACACACACACACACACACACACACTCACCCCCAGCCAAGTTATGTTTACAACTACTAGGGTCAGTGGCATTGTTGATAGTACTAGTACCTTTGGCTCGCTTTCAGATGAATGTGATAAAGTTGACTCTAGCGTACAGTGGTCAGTAAGATACCATCCACTTAAGGCACTAAGTCGTATCATGAACATCTGCAGACGTAACATCACATGGTGAGTAGATGCACAACAGGTAATTTGAGGCTATACTTTTACTCTACCCATGTTCAAGTCCACCATGACTAAGGATGCCTCCCAACTTGGGGGGGGGGTGCATTATTTGGAAGGACAGTCCAAGGCGCATGGTCCCAGACAGAAGCCAATCTTCACATCTACATCCTAGAAATGAGAGCAGTCCTATTAGAACAGCAGACATTTCAAGATATTCTTCCTTTACGGATGACTGCTATTCAGATGGACAACATGTCTGTGGTCTGGTACATCAACAATCAGGGGGGACCCGATCCTACCCACTATTCTGGGAGGCATTTGGGAATGGTCAATCTCTCCAGACTGCTTTCTCTTGGCAATGCATATTCTGAAGAAAATCAATGTAGTAGCAGACCAACTGAGCAGGTCCAGCTTACTCCTTCACAAGTGTTGTCAGTCAGTCAGTGGCAGCAATGATATTTTGCCAATGAGGTCAACCATGCTGTGATCTATTTGCTTCTTCCTTCAATGCTAAATGCATCAGGTGATTTGCTGGGGGGAGTCACCGAGGGACACACTAATTCATAATTGGCCCACAGGTCTACTGTACATCTTCCATCCAACTCCTGTCATCCCCAAGTTTATTCAGAAAGAATTACAGCAGAAGAGCAAGGCTATTCTCATTGCCCCATGCTGTACTTGACAAGTGTGGTTTGCCTCCTGTGGTCTCACTACCCTCTCTGGGTGCTAGATTCTATTCAGGACCTTCTGTCTCACCCATCTGCTTTGCCAGTCCCAGACATGCATTTTGTCAAGCTGACCATATGTTTTCTCCACTTCCAGAGCTAACTAGAAACTCCAGGCTTTATTCCCATATTCGCCTCATTCTTATGTCATTGCAGAAAGCCTCTACCAGGAAGATTTGTAAAAGCAAATGGAAAAGGTTTTCTGTCTGGGTCCAACAGAGACATCTACATCCCTTTTCAGTACAGATTCAAGCTATTTTTGATTTCCTGGCTTCCATTGTTAATAACGGGTCTAGGTATTCAACAGTTAAGGTACAACTAGCTGCAATATCAAATTTTCACTTGGGGAAAAAGAATTCTTCTCCAGCTTTCTTGAAATTGTGCAAAGCATTTCTTAAGGGCACTTTGCTGCTCCAGGTTCCTAGTAAGTGCCCTGCCCCTCCTTGGGACCTTACATTTATCTTTCAACCCTTAACTCAGCCCCCCTTCAAGTCTGCTGCCGGGGCAGAATTGAAGTACAGTGGATAAAAAAAGTGCACACCCCCCTGTTAAAAGGCCAGGTTTTTGTGATATAAAAAAATGACACCACAATAAATCATTTCAAACTTTTCCCACCTTTAATGTGACCCGTAATCTGTACAATTCAATTGAAAAACAAATCTGTTAGGGGAAAAAATATAAAAAATAAAAAACGTACAGTAAGCTGGTTGCATGAATGTGCACACCCTTAAACTAATACTTTTTTGAAGCACATTTTGATTTAATTACAACATTCAGTCTTCTTGGGTACACATCTTCCATCAGTTAAAGAGACTCTGATTAACCCCAAATAAAGTTCAGATGTCCTAGTAGGATTTTCTTGACATTTACTTGGTTGCCTGCTACAGCAAAAGCCATGGTTCGCAGAGAGCTTACAAAGCATCAAAAGGATCTCATTGTTGAAAGGTATCAGTCAGGAGAAAGGTACAAAAAAATGTCCACAGCATTGGCTATACCATGGGACACAGGGAAGACAGTCATCAAAACATAGAGAAAATATGGGACAACAGTGAAGTTGCAAAGAACTGGGCGTCCCTCCAAAATTGATGAAAAGACAAGACGAAAACTGGTCAGGGAGGCTGCCAAGAGACCTACAGCAACACTGAAGGAGCTGCAGTAATTTCTGGCAGGTACTGGTTGTGTACTACATGTGACAGCATTCTCCCATATTCTCCATATGTCTCGACTATGGGGGTAGGGTTGCAAGACGGAAGCCTTTTCTTACACAGCAAAACATCCAGGCCTGGCTAAAATTTGGAAAACAATACATCACGTTTCCCAAAAGCATGTGGGAAAATGTGTTATGGTCTGGAGACCAAGGCTGAACTTTTTGGCTACAATTCCAAAAGGTACATTTGATGCAAAAAAATTTGCATCACCAAAAGAACACCATCCCCACAGTGAAGCATTGGTGGTGGCAGTATCATGCTTTGGGGTTGTTTTTCTTCAGCTAGAACTGGGGCTTTAGTCAAGGGGAGGGAATTATGAATGGTTCTAAATACCAGTCACTTTTGGCCCAAAGCCTTCAGGCGTCTGCTAGAAAGCTTTAGACGAAGAGGAATTTCACCTTTCAACACGACAATGACCCCAAGCATACATCCAAATCAACAAAAGAATGGCTTCACCAGAAGAAAATTCAAGTTTTGGAATGGCCCAGCCAGACCTCAGACCTAAGTCCAACAGAAAATCTGTGGGATGACCTGAAGAGGGCTGTGCACAAGAGATGCCATCACAATCTGACATATTTGGAGTGCTTTTGCAAGGAAGAGTGGGCAAATATTGTCAAGTGAAGATGTGCCATGCTGATAGACTCCTAACCAAAAAGACTGAATGCTGTAATTAAATCAAAAGGTGCTTCAACAAAGTATTAGTTTAAGGGTGTGCGCACTTATGCAACCAGCTTATTGTACATTTTTTATTTTTTATATTTTTCCCCTAACAGATTTGTTTGTTTTTGAATTGAATTATATAGGTTATAGGTCACATTAAAGGTGGGAAAAGTTTTGAAATTATTTATTGTGGTCTCATTTTTTTATATCACAAAAACCTGGCATTTTAATAGGGGTGTGTACACTTTTTATATTCACTGTATTTACCCTGTAAAACACTTTTCTTGACTGCCATTACATCAGCTAGATGGGTATCAAAGCTCCATGCACTTTCTTCTCAGCCGACTTACCCAATTTTTCATAAGGACAGAGTATCTCTTTGGACTAACTCTTTCTTCCTGCTTAAACTGGTGTCAGAAGCGAACCTTAACCAGTCAATTCACCTACCAGTCATTTTTCCAGGTTTTTCTAAAAAGGATGACTAAATGTTACATTTATTAGATGTGCATAGACAACTCTGATTTTGCATCCATAGAACTAAAAAACAAAGGAAGTCAGGACTACTGTTTGCTTTGCCCATTTTAGCTTTGGAAAAGGAGACCGTGTCAAAAATAATTTTAGTCAGATTTATAGCTAATTGGTTAGTCTTGCTTTACAAGAGTAAAGGCACATCCTAAAGCTCACTCTACCAGAGCTATGGCTGCATTGTCGACTTTTTGCTCCACGGCATCCGTAGATGACTTATGTAGCTGCTGCATGGTTCAATGCTTATACCTCTATAGTTCATTACAAGTTTAACATCTTATCTAGAAATGGGGCAGCTTTTGGCTCTGCTTTACTCTAGTATACCCTTTCTTGAGGATGACCCAAGGCCACTATAGCTGAGGAACTCTGTCCCATTAGTTGAGGAATGAACAAAAAAGACAACAGCATGTATTACCATTATGTACTCCCCAAACTCTGCATCTGTGTTGTCTGTTTTCATCCTTCCTCAGCTTCCCACCATCCAGTTCCCCATCCTTTTCTTTGCTAGTGTGCCCTGAGGCATATTCCTTAATGGTCTTCCTATGTGGGCTTCAGAGCTCTCTTCTCTGTTTTCTTCACTCTTTCTACTCTTCGTTAATACCTTTGCTTTTTATGCCTCAGAGATTGTTAGTGGCTGGCACTGTTTTGTCATGTTGTGGTTAGTTGAGTGGAGGGCAAACTCGATCTGAGGTAACTAAAGAGAATAGAGGTATTATGGTGCTTAAATGCTCTACCTTACAGTAGAGCTATGGAGCTTAATGTCTATCAGAGTTATCAAAGATGGATCCAAAGTCGGATCCCATAATTTACAGTTGAGGAAGGACAAAAATGGCAACACAGATGTAGAGTTATGGTGAGTAAATAACTGTAATTTAAATGCAATCTTTGTAAACTCCTGCATTTATCCATCCTCATCCCCTCTTCCCATTTTGCATATGGGGTTGGGGTGTCACTTCAGCAGCAACAATCATCTCTAGCCAAGGTTTACATCTTCAGGTGACTAGCCCTACCAAAGTAATTCATTTGTACTACTCACTCGCGCACACACACACATCTATGACCATTTTAGAGTGCCCACTCCACCTACTGCATGTCTTTGGAATGTGGGAGGAAACTGGAGAACCCGGAGAAAACACATGAGACCACAGGAAGGACATGCAAACTCCACACAGAAGGCACCACAGCCAAGAATCGAACCAGAGAACCTCTTGCAGTGAGGCGACAATGCTAACATCTGCATCACCATGGCAACTCTCAACATTTGCTCCTATAAGTCTTTTCAGGCTTGCTAGTTGTTGCTGAAGCACCTACCAAGGGGAGAAAACGCTGAGAGAAGAAAAGGAGCCACTTTTGTGATTTTAAGTATTTTCTTCTGATTTTTTGTTAAGATGTTCATCGTGCATACAGCTGCAGTCATAACAGATGGGTTCTCCTGCCGTCAGGCGGGTCCTCTGTCGGCCGAATTCCAAAGTCTAGGTCCGGCTTCGGTTGTCGTCGCTTCTTCCCTGACGTCAGTGCGACAGGGGTATAAAGGAACCAGCCAACGCCATTTTCTTCAGTCTTTCTTGCCGCGCGGTGCCCAAAGCAGAAGCAGTTCGCAAGTGCCGGTCGGCCAGCTCCTGAAATTACAAAATTTGGAAACCGAAGTCTTCTTAAAAGCTAAGTACCCCGATGGGGAAACTTTTCTTGCCTCAGACCGATGTCAGACAAAGTTAATAATTGTATTTCTTGTGGGAAGCAAATACCACATAAGGATTTCCATTCCCTCTGTATACTTTGTTTAGGCCCAGACCACGACGTCTCGGTCTGTCGCTTTTATGCTACATTCAACAAACGCACTATTAAGCGTCGGGCAGAGTTCGCCCAGCATTATTTTGGGAAAGCATTTAACTATACTATGTTGTCGGATACTCCGACTCTGGTTTTGTCTAAAAAACGCAAAGACAAGGACCGTCACACGAGGTCCGCGGCCTCTACCAACACCACGCCAAAGCCGACTACATGTGGTCCGGTTCTCAGTGAGGCGCCTACGCAGCCCCTGATTACCGACGACACTTCTTTGACGGTGTCTCCTGTACCCGAGGTCACAGGCTCCTTAGCCCACACCCCGACTACAGATACCGAAGCCACTCTTGGCGTTGAAACTCAGAATGTGGACAGGTCCACCTCCACTCAAGGTGTCTTCAGACCTTCCTCTTCTTTCTCCATCAAGGCTTTCACTAAGTCTAAAGCATCCTTGCACCCTAAGAGACCAGCTACACAGGGCCCATCTACAGGCCCCATGCCTAAGAAACAGATGCTTAAAATGGCTGAGGATTTAATTACTCTAATCAGAGGTTCTCAGCCCCCACCGGACAAAAGGCCCAGAGTGGAGGAAGATTCCCCCTCCTCTGACCAGGGCTCCATTATTTCAGAGCACTCTGATGATGAGGAACATTCTTACTCCCCTTTTGAAGACTCTGATGCGGAGGAGTCCATCCTTCTGTATCCCCCCCTGAGGATTACTCATTTGGGGAAACTTTGCATACCTTAAGGGAACACTTCCACTGGGAAGGCCAGGATTATTTAGATTCCAAGAAAAGGCTCAGGGAATTTCTCTTGTTACCTCAGCATAGGCCTCTGGCTATACCTCCTGTCTTGGACATACTAGATGATGTTTACTCGGAGGCCTGCCTTAACCCGGACTCTCTACCCCCAGCTCCAGTTAAGCCTGACAGGTACTACAGGGTTCCTGATTCACACCAATTTCTTTACAAAAGCCATGCTGCTGACCCAGAAACCATCTCACAGGGCCCCAAGGGAGTTAAGGCCTCCATTGCCAAAAACCCATTGCCCTCCGAGAGAGATTCCAGATCCTTAGAAAGGTGGGGAAAAAAGGTATATACCTCGGCTACCTTATCCATGAGGGCCTTAAACTGTCAGTTTCATATGCTAAAATACGAACAGTTTTTGTTATCACAATTGAAGAGTAAAATGTCACAACCTGAACAACCAGACTTGAAGGAGTTGCAGGATTTGATGCATAGTGCAGAACAAGTGGGTAAGCATACCTTACAATGTGGTTTTGATGTTCTAGAGGCCTCATGTAGAGCTGCTGTTACAGGATCAGTCATACGTAGGCATGCCTGGCTCAAGGAACAAGCCTTGCCTGATCATGTCAACGCTAAATTACTAGATGCACCACTTCAAAAGGATGTACTATTTGGTGCTAATGCTGAGGAGGTATTAAGGAAAATGGAGGAAAAGGCTAAATCAATGCAAACTGTGAAAGAATTTCTACAGGTTCAACACCCACCGTTTAGTAGAAATTGGCCTTCCAAAAACTGGTCCTTTCCTGCCACAGACAGACCCCAAAGAGGCAGATACAGGCGCCCGAGAGGCAGAGGACAATCCCAAGGATCGTATAGAGGCAGACAATGGCAAGCCCCTACACAAAGACGTGGTGAGGACAACTCGCAATCTTTCAGAAAGCAAACCCAATGACTTTCCCCTTTGCATGCCAACCAGGTTTCAAATGGCAGCCCCCTTAGGAGGAAAGCTGGCATTATTTTCAAAAAACTGGCATGTTGTCACAAAGGACAAATGGATCCTGGACATTATAAACAGAGGCTACAAATTCCATTTTCGCACCCTTCCAAAAATGAGAGGCATGCCAAACCTGCCACACAATCAAAGGACAGAGGCACAAAAACAAATTACAGATCTCATAAACATGAAAGCTATTCAAGAGGTATCTACGCACGAACAAGGTCAAGGTTTTTATTCCAGGCTATTTCTGATGCCAAGGAAGGGAAAAGATTGGAGACCTATTTTTGATCTATCCATCCTAAACACATTTCTACTCGTACCAAAATTCAAGATGCCCACTCTGCAGCAACTTCTTCCCATGCTGGGCAAGGAGTCTTGGCTGGTAACATTGGACCTCAAGGAGGCATACCTGCATGTCCCAGTCAGACAAAATTGCAGAAGGTACCTCAGATTTCTTGCAGGTTCAACCCATTATCAGTTCTCTGCATTGCCCTTTGGCTTATCTACTGCGCCCAGAGTATTCACGAAATGCCTGGCATCAGTAATTGCATACTGCAGACTTCAAGGGATACAAATATACCCCTATTTGGACGACTGCCTGATCCAAGCGGACAGCAAGCATATTCTTCTGAAACATCTGGCTTATGTAATAATGTTATTGAAATCTCTGGGATACACAGTCAACAAAAAGAAATCAAGGCTAATACCATCTCTGAAGATAATTTTCCTGGGTGCCAATTTGGACACAAACACCCAGATGGCGTACCTCATGCCAGAGAAGCAGGGACAACTAATACAATATTTCAGAACACTAGCAAATTGCACCAGGCTGACTGCAAGGAAAATCCTGCAGGCTCTGGGATTCATGGCATCTTGCATCTTACTAATCCCATGTGCAAAGCTGCACATGAGGAAACTACAATGGTACCTGAAAAACATATGGTCTCAGCACAGCCACAGTTTGGAAACAATAATACCACTAATTCCATGTCTGCAAAAAGAATTTCTGTGGTGGGCTCAAGCATGTCAATCAAACACAGGTCTTCCATTCAGCAAGCCTCAAGCAAATCAAGTCATCACAACAGACGCCTCGGACTATGCCTGGGGGGGGGCACACATGACAGATCGGTGCATTCAGGGCAAATGGTCCCAAAAAGAAAAGCACCTTCACATCAATCAAAAAGAAATGCTAGCAGTAATAAATGCTATTATAGCTTTCAAGGACCTTCTACAACCAGGCCAAGTATTGATAAGAACGGACAACACCACAGTTATGTGGTATATAAACAAACAGGGAGGAACACATTCTTACCCCCTATGCAGACTGGCCATGTCACTTTGGAACATGGCCATAGACTTAAAAATAGAACTACAAGCACAGTACTTGCCAGGCAAGGAAAACACGCTGGCAGACAACCTAAGCAGGAATATGACAGATCCACACGAATGGAAATTGCATCCAAATGTTTTTACAGAAATAATCCAAGAATGGGGAAGGCCAGACATAGATCTCTTTGCCTCCCACAAAAATCATCAATTGACAAAATTCTGCTCAAGGATCTTCCATCCAAAGGCCTGGAGAATGGACGCTCTTTCTTTCAGTTGGACATCAATGACAGTTTATGCCTTCCCTCCTCTTCCTCTGTTGCCCAAAGTTCTATTAAAGACCAAAGCAGACAGACCAAAGATGATTCTCATTGCTCCGGACTGGCCAAGGCAACACTGGTACCCACTCCTGAGGAGCCTGACGCATTCCCCTCCATGGACCCTGCCTCTAATGCCTCTTTTTCTGACTCAGCACAGTTACAAAACTCTTCACAGCCAGCTAAAAACACTCAATCTAGCCGCATGGAATATTCCTTAGCATCTCAACAGGCCTTACTCTCCAAGGAGGTGCAGGATGTCATTTTGGAGGCCAGAAGGCCATCAACTAGAAAAGCTTACTCCGCAAAATGGAAACGTTTTTGTGTCTGGAATGAGAAAAAGGGGCAGGATCCTGGAAAATTGAATTTACCTCAAATACTACAATATTTGGCTGAACTGCTAAGCAGTGGACTTTCTTTCTCTTCCATCAAAATACATGCCTCAACCATTTCGGCAGAATATAACACTGATCCACCTTTATTCTCTCACCCTCTCTTAAGACAGTTCCTCAGAGGGGCTAAGAATTTAAGGCCTCCAAGGAAACAACCAATACCTGCTTGGGATCTCAATTTCATTCTGGAAAAATTGACCTTGCCTCCTTTTGAGCCAGCTGCCTCATCAGATTTGCAATATTTGTCCTGGAAAACAGCTTTCCTTCTGGCTATCACCTCAGCTCATAGAGCTTCAGAACTACAGGCTCTCATGGCTGTCCAGCCTTTTATCATCTTCCATCAGGACAGAGTTTCCTTATGAACCAACCCGTCCTTTATGCCTAAAGTGGTATCCAGGGTAGCTTTAAATCAGGCCATACATTTACCTACTTTTTATCCTAATCCTCAAAACAAAGGGGAGAGATTACTACATTCCTTGGACATCCACAGGCAGCTGCGTTATTATTTGGACAGAACAAAGCCTTTCAGAAAATCAGAACAGCTCTTTGTGGCCTATGTGGTAGGAGCTCAAGGGAAGCCAATTTCCAAACAGACAATCTCAAAATGGATAGCCCACTGCATACGTTTTTGCTATTCCTTTCATGGCAAAACTGTTCCTACAGGCATTAGAACTCATTCCACCAGGGCCACAGCCACCTCTGCAGCCTTCCTCAGAGGAGTTCCTACCAAGGATATTTTGGAAGCAGCCACTTGGAGTTCTGTGCATACCTTCTCCAAGCACTACAACCTACCATTATACTCCAAATCTAGAGCAGGCTTTGCCACTACAGTCTTGCAGGGTATTTTGGCTCCTCCTAGTTCCAACTAGTGCCTACCACCCCTTTCTTAGCTTTGGGATTCTACCCATCTGTTATGACTGCAGCTGTATGCACGATGAACATAGTACAGTTTTATACCTACCATAAATGTAGATGTTCGAGTGCTAATACAGCTGCAGTCCAGGTTTCCCTCTTGGGACAGGCCTATAGGCTAACACACCCTCATACAACCTGATTGGGGTTTTCATTTATGATGTATTTGCTTGCAACTACTGTATTTTGATTATATAGCACTGCATTATCACACTAATTTATTATTGCCTTCCTTCTGGGGACACCTGACATCTGGGACAAGAAACACTGAAGAAAATGGTGTCGGCTGGTTCCTTTATACCCCTGTCGCACTGACGTCAGGGAAGAAGCAACGACAACCGACGCCGGACCTAGACTTTGGAATTCGGCCGACCGACGACCCGCCTGACGGCAGGAGAACCCATCTGTTATGACTGCAGCTGTATTAGCACTCGAACATCTACATTTATGGCAGGTACAAAACTGTACTTTTTACTGCTTTGCCGCCTACCTTTTGGCATTTTCCGGCTTGCTAAAGTTTATATCTGTAACAGTAACAGTACTTAGAACACATCTAGAGCCTGTTTACTGCATTTCCTGTGTTGCACTTAATTTAAAATCGTTTTTTTCTCTAAAAACTGCATTTTACCTGATTTTGGCCTAGCACTCAAGTGTGGGGTCATTTATTGCACTGTTGTGATTATTTTGCTGCTTGTGTATCTCTGCTACCTTTAAACTACAACAAAAAGAAAAAAAAATCTTGCTTTTTCCCACTTTCTGAAAGTTAAGAAAGTTCAGTTACAGATTTGCTGTTCTGAACTGTTTGGAAGTTTCTAGAAGGCCAGTGCTTGCTTGGGCTAAAGGGAAGTTTCTGTGTTCACCAGTGGGAGTGGTTAACACTGAGCAGCCTGCCTGTCCCTGGAGGAGTGGTTACTACCTAGAAGCTGTAGTTTTATTGGCCATTTTGGGTCAATTCTAAACTCCTTGATCTCTCTCTCTTAAAACCCTACAACTCTCTTTTTGCGTGGTTTTGTGCACTGAGCAGAGTCGGGCAGCGCCGCCTAAACAGGTTTAAACTATTCCAAGTCTGCTCTTCACTTTTTCCCTTAGAACTGTTCAAACTCTCAAAGTAATCACTGTATTCTCTTTCTAAAGCCCTGCACTTGCTCAGCTCTTATAAGGAAACACTAACTAACTAAATCACTACACCCTCCTTGACTTCCCATAAGTATTAGGCTCCCGATTGGTCCTTCCTGATCAAGTGAAAAATCAGTTCCCTTCTCTAATCTGATCAAGTAAAAAAACAGTTCCCTATACTAATCTGGTATGTCCAAGGGTCAGTTTCAAGGTTACTCTCCAGTCCAACTGGTGAATCTGGGAATTTTGAGGCAATGTTACAATTGCCTTATGTACACAGACAACCCTCTCCTCCTTCCAACAAACTCTAATACATGTGAGAGATGCAGTTACACAGCCAAACTGGAGGCAGAGCTCTCTCAACCCAAGACTGGCACAGTCAGTCAGGAGGAAAAGGTAACCACCCGCACCACAAATCCAGTCTCACACAGACCTATTGCATCTGCATACCCAACACATAAACACACAAAACATACTGAGGCTCTAAATAAAAATCTGCCTAAACAGCAAAGACCTCCAAAGCAGATATCCAAGCAACAGCCACCCCTCAACAATACCCACAAATCACATATCTCACAAAATCAGTGTGCCTCACAGTCACAGCCCTTAAGGCCAAACAACACACCAAATATACTTGTTATAGGGGACTCTATTGTCCGGCACACTGACGTCCCGCTCACCAGACTGAACAAGGAGAAGGTCACTGTAAGCTGCCTGTCAGGTGCCAGGATCCGCCACATAACGCAAGCACTCAGGTCACTCCAAAGCAAGTACAAGTATGACTCTGTCATTGTCCATGCTGGTGTGAAAGACCTGAGATGTACCTCCCTGGACTACATGAAAAGAGACATAGAGGAGCTCTCTGACCATGTAGCCCAGGCTGGTATGACCCTGACCTTGAGTAGCATCTTGCCCTCACCAAGAATGATGCCACAGTATAAAGACAAAATGATCAGTTTCAACAATTGGTTAAAGTATTGGTGTCATTCAAAGGGGATCCAGTGTCTGTCAGCCTGGGATGACATGCTCGACAAGCCACGTTGCTTCGCTAGGGAGGCTTGCACCTGTCACCCTTAGGCTTTCGTATACTGGCTATGCTCTTGCCACCTCCATAGTGCCTTTTTTAGGCAAGGCTCAAAGGACAAACCCACCTCCATAGACAACCCAAGGATAAAAAAACTAAAGGTAATGCTACTCAATGCCAGAAGTCTAAACCTCAAGATGCACGCACTCAAGGCTCTCCTCAGTATGGAGAAAATCGATGTCTGTGCAGTAACAGAAACCTGGTTCAAGGCTCCTGAGAGCACCCCAGCACTACCAGGTTATAACTCATACCATGCGTTTCGGCCCCAAAACTCGGACCGAAGCACAAAAGGAGGGGGTGTATCTATATTCATCAAAGATACCTACACCTCCAGGTTAGTGACACTGCACGAAGCATCGGAAACCATCCATGAGCAACTAACAGCGGGCAAAACTGCCTTTCAGTTTGTAGCCTGCTACAGAACACCCTCCCTATTACTGGAACCCCACTTGGCATTCCTGAGAACACTGGAAAATATGAAGGTCTCTCCAAACACTATGTTATTGGGTGACTTCAACTACCCAAACATTGACTGGAAAAACTACTCAAGCCCAAACACCCTCGCCCAACGGTTCCTTGAATTTATAAACTGTAACGCAATGGAACAACTGGTCACCACTCCCACAAGAGGGAACAACATATTGGACCTGGTCATCACCAACATGGGGACTCTATGTTCCACATCAGAGGTAAACCCCTCATTGGTAAGATCAGACCATAAACAAATTTCCCTGGACATCCATATCCCGTCCCCACCCCCAGCCAAGGAAATCACTGTAAAGAATTTCTCAAAAGCCAACTTTGCACTTCTCAAGACTGAGGTGGAATCCTTCAAAGCCCCATGGGCCAGAGGATAATACAGCCCAATCCGCAGAATCCTTTACAAATGCATTCTATGAGCACCTGCAGGAATGCATGGATCGTGCTATCCCAAATAAAACCAAGACTCACTCCTCCAAAAACAGGAGACCGGTCTGGTGGACCTCGGCCATAAATAAGCTATACAACAGGAGGAGGAAGCTACTACATGACAGAGCAAAATCCCAAAAAGGAAGGCATCTCTGATCAGTATTAGCAAGAAACTTCGATCCCTCATAAAATCATCAAAGGCCAGTTTCGAATGAAAAATTGCCCTAGACACTAAAGATAATCACAAGGCCTTCTTTAGTTATGTCAGGAACATGGGCGGAAACTCCCAGATATGCTCTGAATTGTTGCATAGCGGTACAAAATATACCGAACCTACAGACATAGCCAACATCCTGGCAGACAGATTCAGCGCAAACTTCTCCCCCCCTTCCCCCCCAAAGGAGCAAATGCCTATCCCAACTGAATGTAACCTCCCTGACATCACAGATGCACAGGTGAAAGCTGCCCTCTCCAAAGCAAAAAACACAGCATCTATGGGACCGGACAGTGTCCCAGGCTGTGTGTTACACGAGCTCCAAGAAGAACTGAACCCTCACATTAAGTCACTGTTCAAACTTAGCCTTACTACAGGATATGTACCCATAGAATGGTGTACAGCTACAGTGGTCCCACTCCACAAAGGTGGTGCCACAACGGACCCCGGAAACTATCGCCCCATAAGCCTGACTAGTCTGGTCTGTAAAGCTATGGAGCGTATTATCATGGAACTCATAAACAAAGACATTGGGAGCCTCCAGACACTGGACCCTACCCAATTCGGCTTTATTAAGGGCAGATCTTGCCTCTTAAACCTAGTTGATTTCTTTGAGCAGTTATCAAAGCCATAGATGAGGGCAAGGTAGTCCACACAGCCTACCTGGACCTCGCAAAAGCCTTCGACACAATACCCCACTCGGGCATCATAAATAAGCTTACCAGCTTAAATATCAACCCCTATATCACAAGATGGGTTGCAAACTGGCTCAGAGATAGAACCCACATGGTCAGAATCGCAGGTGCCATGTCTGAATCCAAACCAGGGCGTCCCACAGGGCTCAGTTCTGGGACCTCTCTTGTTCGGTATATACTTCTCTGAGGTTCAGACTAACACGGGGAGATTATGGCTGACAAAGTTCGCAGATGATTGCAAACTGGGGGCCATAATCGAATCTCCAGCTGACACAAGCATCCTCCAAAAGGGTCTCATAGAGACGGATGCTTGGTGCCAGAGCCACGGCCTCAAGCTAAATGCTAAAAAATGCATAGTCATCCCCTTTGGGAAAAACAAGGTGCCCACAAATTACCACATAGGTGGTAATCTATTAAGTACGGAAGAAATAATTAGAGATTTGGGGACCAACATAGATAGTAATCTCTCCTTTGATAGTCACATTGCCAAAGTGGTTAGAAAGACCTTCTATATAGCCCACCTTATCACGAAAGGGTTCGCATCTAGATCGAGAGGTCATTGTGCCCCTCTACTCGTCACTCATCAAGCCCATAATTGAATACAATGCCCCTTTTGGGATGTACCTTACCCGACACCTGCAGCAACTGGAGAGACCCCAAAAGTACCTCACCAAGAGGATCATGGGCTACAAACAGATGTCCTATGCAGCTCAACTAAAGAAACTCCAGCTCTATTCAGTTGCTTACCGCCTACTCAGAGGCGATCTATGCCTGACGTACAAAGCCATGTCAAACCCAAAATTAATGGACATGTTCCACCTCAAAAAATCCAAGTCCCTTAGAGATACACGCTCCAGGGACCTAAACCTCAGCACAAAAATAAATAGGACATGCTGGAGGGACAGATTCATTTCCCAGAGACTCCCCTCACTCTCGAATAGAATCCCAATTCATGTTAGACATAGCCCCTCGCTGTCCCTCTTCAAGCGAAATCTGGACACATGGATGGGAAATCGCAAATTCACCCCTGGGATCTCTCCTGTGTCCCTGCTAGACAGAGGCACAGTAAACTAATCTTAAAAGGGTACATTCTGTGACCTACTTTACAGAGACACAGTAGGCTAATCTAATAGGGAGGCGGAAGCCAAATACACTCTGGCTAGGCTTATAAATGCCCTAGGGTAGATAGCCTAGTATCTACCTGTGAACCTATTTTTATAATGTGAGAGTTCCCTTATTCTGCAAAACTTTAACATTTGTCAGTCCCTGTAAGTAATTTCTATTACTACTTAACCAGATCTCTCTCTCTTATGTCAACCCTATTTTTAAACTCCATTTTCATTTTATCCCAGTCACTAGCTATATAGCTTGTGAAGATATTTCTATCTTTCCTAGTAACGCCTAATTTCCACTACCCATTCCTTAAATTTTTAACAGGTAGGTAGGAAAGTGCCAGTGTCTTATTTTTTTACTTCATTCCCCTGCATTTTTATCTTTATAGTTTTTGTTGGTGCATGGTCAGAAATAGTTATTAGATGTGTACCAAGTTTTCAATTAAATGCCCATGTTCTTGTGAAATATAATTTCTGTCTAGTCTAGCCCAGTTATTGTACCTTGGGAATAATATGAAAATTCTGTCTGAATTCCTACTACTGAATTCACATCTTCCATACCAAATATTTTCATAATTTCTTCATAAATCTACCCTGTTGTTATATTGCCCCTTCTAGGTCCTCCAATGCATCCTCACTATTGCAAATCAACTTCCAGTCCCCACCTAAAAATACATTTCCTTTCAAAAGCTGATTATTTCTCCCAAAATATTTTTAAGCTTCATAATAGTTATTTTAGGTGGGATGTAAATACAAGCCTGCATAATTCTTCCTTGCCAAAAGACCCCTTACTACCAGAAATCTACCATTTTTGTCTGTTCTTTTTTTCTTCATCTATCAGTGTTGGAGCCTCTCTAACAATGAGTATAATTGTTCTTCTTTTCTCCGTACATGATATTCTTCCGAGTAGCCTTTCTGAAATCCTCTGTTTGTCAAATTCACATACTCATTTCTTTCCAAATGTATCTCCTGCAGCGTTGGCATTTGTACTGTGCATTTCTTAATACAATTTAATACTCTTTCCTTTTTGTGTATACCTTTAAGGCCATTCACATCCCAGGATAATATGGACAGCATAGCCGTCATGATAAAAACTATTACATGTGACAAATTTTTTTAAATGTGTGTGTCCAGCTTTTTGTTACAAGCATATACTAATATTTGGCAGTCTGATCCTTTTTACGGTTTTTCTCATCCCCATATAAACCTGTGTCAGATTTTTCAAGACTGAGTTTTTTGTTTGAGGGTTTTCATTAAAACAAAGTACAAAACATGGCCAACCCCTGTTAACTTGGAACTAACACACAAAACATGCACAGCTTCAAAACATGAAGTTTAACCCTCCAGAAGCAAACAATTGCCCCAAATTTATGGCTGAACCTACAGGCATTTTCTAACCTAAAATTAGGGTTACCCATGCTAAAGTGCATGCTACAGCTTGTGCTCCCACTTACACTGATTGCTTTCTGTTCTTTTCTTATCTCATTTCCCCTCCCAGTTACGAAAAACAGCTTGTACATTTCAGAAAACACTTTTAGACCCTAAGCAAAACTGCATTTTTTCACTGAACTGCTTGCCATTGTAGTTTAACATTTTGCAAAGTTTACTCAGAATTCTCAAGATTAACTACTTGCACGTGCAGACAGCTTGTCTCCATGTAAATGTATTCAGCAATGAGTCTTTGCAAATTTCACTAAGGAAAGAATGCACAGGTGCCCTCAGCTGCTGACATTTCAACTCTGCTGAACATTTGCCTGTGGAAAACAAATAAGCTAATATCTTTGCTGTTGTAAGAAACTCAGCACATTCATGATCTTCATAATTTTCTCTTATTTTTAAAGCCTACATGCTTATGAAAAACACCTGCTTACAGCTTAAGCCAAAGATATAATCTAGACAGTCACCATTGTGAAATAGAGAGAAAATACCCTAGTTCTGCATATAATCTTTGCACTTTTACACCACACCCACATCTCAGCAGTCCAAGATCATAGCATATGAGTATTAAACTTGCTTATGTCCAACCTTTTTCTCTTGTTACTGTAAAACCTATATTTCTTACAACTAAAAAAATACTTGTTTACTTTAATATCGTTAACACACACAGCAGTCACTGAAAAGACTCACCCACATCTAAAAATATCCCTGACTTTATAAAACTGTTTTACTATATATGTCATGCATTGTTTTATGTAAATACTGATAAGAACATGAATTGTTTTACATAGTTTTCCCCCTTTTAGAGTCATACTAAACATTAAATCTGAAGTAGTTAACTTAATTTGATCAGCAACCTGTGGGTATTGGATCCGTCAGCTTTCCAAGCAGATGGCCACACTCAGTGCGTTCTCTGCCTAGGGGTAGCCCACTTGTCTTCTGGCTGCCAAGTGTGTGCGGCCTTCAACCCCCAGGCTGTGAGGGATAGGAGGAATAAGTTAATCCTTGCGGGGCTTTTGCCTGTGGATTCTTCTCCCTCCTCTCCCTCTAAGGTACCAGCCGTGGCTGCGGCTGTCCTGCCTTCAGTTCCCCCTCCCTTGACTGGGACTCAACCTCCCTCTGTGTCTCAGGGAGAGGAGGACTCTTCTACTAGAGAGAAGAGGCACAAGGATAAGGAGCGGCATAAGAGGCGGGCAGAGTCTCATCCTTCTGCTCTGCCAGCTAAGGTAGCTAGCCCTCTCAGGAGGGTCTCCAGATCTCCACCCTCTTGGCTCCATTTCCCCCCGCCTTTCTCCGGAGCCGGAGGAAGAGTACTAGTCTCCCTCTAGGTCTTCATGGCGGCCTTCCCGGTCTGCTTTGGCAACCTCTTTGAGGTCCACCAGAAGCATGTCTGACACTGATTTGGACCGGATGATTCGTCGATTCTTGCAGGCCCAGATGCAGATGGGGGTGCTCCTGCCCCCCCCCCCTCTGGGGGGGGAGCTCGGCCCCTTTCTTTGCCCCAATTGCTCCTTCTCTGATTCGCTATCAGGTTTTGGAGTCTTTGGATCCGAGCCATCTTGGACCTGGGGAGTCGTCGGCACCGACAGTGGTGGCTACTTCGACGCCGACAGTACCCTCGAGCGTGTCTGATCCGAGCTCTTGGGGCCGAGAGCCGAGCTTCGGATCCGCAGGGGTGAGTGTGTCTTCGGCTCCGTTTCGGTCGGAGCACACTCCCCTTTCGGGTCCGATCGCATCGGCTCCGATACCGGTCCTTGCGTCGGTGCCGGGGGGCTGCTCTCTGAGCCAGGGGAGAGTGGTTCGCCCTCGGCTTTTGACGTAGTGGAGAGGGTTCTGTCGAGAAGTTCCAGGTCCCCGGTCCGGGCTATGGATCCACCCATCACTCCCACGCATTTGGGCCTATCCTCCATCGTCCAGCCCCAGGGACAGCCTGCGTCAACGCTCCAGTTGGTTCCCGTAGGGGAACAGGACCCCGTTGGTGAGCCCTCCTCGGACAGTCCCTCCGAGGAGGTGCCTCACAAACGAAAGTGCAAAAGGAGGCACCTGGACTCCCCTGAGTCCCTCATGGAGGACACGGACTTAGAGGAAGGGGAAGGTTCCCCAAGGTCACCCCCTGAAGACGTCTCCTTTGGAGACATTATGGAAATGCTACGTATCAGAGGGGGGTGGTCTGCCCAAAAAACTTCCTCTGATGAGTCTGTGTTTCTGGAGGCATTTGACGCAGGCCCGTCTACCTCTTGGGTGTCCCCCCGGCTGATCCCCTCGTAGACTTTATTACTACCAGGGCTTGGAAGGAGCCGGACACCGTGGAGCCAATCCCTAAAAGCCAAGACAAAATACTCAGTCCTCCTTCTGACAGACAGGCTTGGAATAAAGGGTCCCCAGTAGATGCCATGGTGGTAGTGGCTGCCACTAAGAAGGAACTAGCACAGGAAAGTTCCTCGGTCCATCCTCCTGCTAAGGAATCTCGGATGATGGACCATATTGGAAAGTGGATGTTTGCTTTAGTTACCTTTTCCATAAGGGTGCTGAATTACCTGGCACATGTCATCAGGCTCCAGCGGGACTTGATAAAGGAATACGTGGAGCTCCCCAGAGTCCATGGCGGCCGAGGACAAACGGACCTTCTCGGCTCACATGGCCACTCTAAAATCAGTTTCTAACACTTCCATGCGGCTCCTCTCCCATGCCACGGAGGGAGCTGCTAGAGCAAGTGGAGCAGGGGTTGTCTTACGGCGCCACGCCTGGCTTCGCCTTTGTGGATCCCTTCAAGGCATTCTTCGCGAACGCTCCCTTTGACTGTTCTATGCCATTCGGCAAAACCGTCCGCAACACGCTGCTTCAGAGCAAGAAAGATGGGAAGATGCTGTCTGCCATCGGGATCCGCTTCTCTAATCCTCAAAGGTCCTTCTCAAGAAACCAGAGAGGACAGAAGAAGATGTGGTTCCGGAAGTCCCAGCAGTCCCATCCCGCTCTGGTCCCCTTATCCTTCAGAGGCAGAGGAGGACAAGGTGGATGCCGGCCCAGAGACAGAGGGGGGGGGGGCGAAGAATTTTGGGTCCAGAGAACCTTTCTCAAACCGACCCGCGCAGCAGCCCTGAGGGCTTGCCCGGCTGTCCCTCGCTGGAGGCAGTCGGGGGACGTTTTTCGGAGCACCTACAAAGTTGGGAGTCCATTACTACAGATCGTTGGGTGCTCCGGATAATATCCAGAGGTTACACTATTCCCTTTCTGCATCTTCCCCCTCTAACGAAACGCCTTCCCGATGACCCACCTGATCAAAGGGAGGCGGCGGCTTCAGAAATTTCGAAGTTGCTAGAAAAACGGGCCATCCAGCACGTCCCCCCAGAGCAGTCCGGATTAGGCAATTACTCCAGGTCCTTTTTGATGCCAAAAAAGACGGGGGACCTAAGGCCAATTCTGGACCTGTCAACTCTAAACCTGTTCATTGCCAAAGAGAAATTCCGGATGGTCACTCTGCAATCTGTTCTCCCTCTCTTACAGGAGAATGACTGGATGTGCTCCATAGACCTCAAGGATGCGTACTACCACATTCTCATGGACAGATGGTCCAGGAGGTTTCTCCACTTTCGGCTAGGAGCCAGTCACTTTCAGTTCAGGGTTCTCCCGTTCGGCCTCACCACAGCTCCCAGGGTGTTCGCCAAGGTCATGGCAGTTGTAGCAACCCACCTGAGACTTCAGGGAATTCAGGTCTTTCCGTACCTAGACGATTGGCTCCTCACCGCTCCCACCAAACATCTGCTTTGCTCCACCAGGGACTACTCCCTAGCCATAGCCCAGCCTTCTAGGCATTACTATAAATTTTCAGAAGTCGTCTCTTCATCCTGTGCAAGTTCTGGATTTTATAGGGGCCAGGATAAATATGTGCCAAGCCAAAGCCTTTCTAACAGGGGACAGGTTGCGCAACTTGCCACTACACGTAATGGCGCTCCTACAGTCTCCAGCCCCACCTGCAGAGTTGGTCCTGAGAGCCCAGGGATCCATGGCGGCAGCCATAAGCCTGTCACCTTTAGCAAGATTGCTTATGAGAGTTCTACAATGGACTCTTCAGGTTCAGTGGTCTCTCCTACTCCACCCATTGGAGTCTCCAGTTCCCCTGAGCAGAGTTTGCAGGACCTCCCTTCTTTGGTGGCTTAATTCCTGAGAGCTGCGGGAGGGGAGACTGTTTGTGATGCCTCAGCCCCAAACCACGCCTACCACGGATGCTTCTCGCCTCGGGTGGGGGGGCATTCTATGGGCAGAACCGTCCAATGCATGTGGACTCCCTTAGAGACTGTTCTGCATATCAATGTCCTGGAGATGATGGCAGTGCTTCTAGCGTTGCAAGCCCTTCAAGACCTTCTTCCTCTGGGGACTTTTGCAATTCAGACAGACAACATGGCAGTAGTCTGGTATATCAACAAACAGGGAGGAACCAGATCTTACCCTCTTTGTCGAGAGGCTATGAGAGTTTGGGAATGGGCGATTTCCACCAACTGCTTTCTGATAGCAATGCACATTCCAGGTCAGTCCAACATTCGAGTGGACAAGCTGAGTCGCTCGATCCTCACACCTTACGAGTGGTCTCTAAACCCATCAGTAGCGAATCAGATCTTCCTCAGATGGGGTCAACCTTGCTGCGATCCTTTTGCTTCTCCTTCAAACACAAAATGCAGTGAGTTTTTCGCTCTTATTCCCGCAGCAGGGGAGAGCCCCAGGGACGCTCTGGTGCATGCTTGGCCCCCCCCAGTCTCCTTTATGCTTATCCTCCTCTTTCGCTAATGACAAAATTTCTGCAGAAAGCTCATCGGTTGGGGAGCAAGATAATCCTCCTAGCCCCATTCTGGCCTCGTCAGATCTGGTTCCCTTACCTGCGGTCTCACAGTGTAGTTCCTCCTTGGATCTTAGATCCCATTCCGAATCTGATCTCTCATCCTGCGGGATTGCAGCCTCC
Organism: Protopterus annectens; assembly: GCF_019279795.1. Taxonomy (NCBI): domain Eukaryota; kingdom Metazoa; phylum Chordata; order Ceratodontiformes; family Protopteridae; genus Protopterus; species Protopterus annectens. Next base: position 314,734,040 of record NC_056737.1, on the reverse strand, counting down.
AAACCTGGGCGACCTCAAGCTCACGGCTAGGTTGATCCAGTTCCACTAATCGCAAGGACTCACGGTATCTCGTCTCCCGTAAAATCTATCCTGGTAGCGGTGCATAAACCTTCTACTAGAAAGATCTACAGACGTAAATGGAAGCGTTTTTCCATCTGGGCCAAAAATAGAGATTTAGATCCTTTTACTGCTCCCATCCCAATGGTTCTTGAATTCTTGTCCCATATCTTTTACCAAGGAGGTAGTGCTTCTACAGTCAAAGTCCAATTGGCAGCTATTTCCCATTTCCACATTGGGGATAACCTTGGCCCCTTAGCATCTGCTAAGATATGCAAAACCTTTTTGAAGGGCACTTTTTTGTTGAAACCTCTAGTCAAGAATGCGGTTCCACCTTGGGACTTAACCTTGGTTTTTCAGGCCTTGACTGGCCCACCCTTTGAACCAGCTGCTTCGGTTGAGTTAAAATTTTTATCTTGGAAAACGGCCTTCCTGATTGCAATTACTTCAGCCAGGAGAATATCTGAGCTTCAAGCCCTTTGCATGAAACCCCCGTATCTGGTCTTCCATAAGGACAGAGTGTCTCTCAGGACTAACCCTTCTTTCTTGCCTAAGGTAGCCTCCGAATCCAATATCAACCAATCCATTAATTTGCCTGTGTTTTTCCCCAACTTTCAGAACAAAGGGGAATACAGATTGCACTTATTGGATGTTGTTATATTATTATATGTTATATTGTTATAATGTTATATTGCACAGACAATTGCATTTTTACTTGCACAGGACGGTTACTACTAGGAAAGCAGATCAACTTTTTGTTTCTTTCGCTAAACCGTCTTTAGGTACGCCTATTACGAAAGTTACCTTGGCCAGATGGATATCCCAATGCATTGGGCACACTTATTTAGACTCTGGCCAGCCTGAACCCATGGGGGTCCATGCCCATTCTACCAGGTCTATGGCTACTTCTGCAGCATTCTGGTCGAGAGTACCTCTAGACAACATCTGCTCAGCAGCTACTTGGTCCTCTTCTCATACCTTTATTTCTCATTATAAGTTGGATCTGATATCCAGGAGTAGGCCATCTTTTGGCTCCGCAGTGCTCCGGAATATCCTTCCTTGAGGTCCGCCCAAGGATTTAGGTAGCTGGGGACTCTGTCCCACAGGTTGCTGATCAAATTAAGTTAACTACTTCAGATAAAGAAGTTATGCACTCACCATAATGTTCCATCTGAGTAGGTAACTTCATTTGTCTGCAACCGACCCCCCTCTTCCATGACGCAAGGTTTCACCTTGTCTTGCATTAGGTTAGTGTTCCTCTTTCGAGGGTCTTAGTCTGTTTCTTGTTTTAGGCAAACTTGATCTGAGGACTGGAGGGAGGTGGCAGAGCATTATGGGTAAGGGGGAGGGGCTGAGAGCTCGGATCTTTTAGCTTGGAAAGCTGCCGGCTCAGAACCGAGGATGGATCCGATACCCACAGGTTGCAGACAAATGAAGTTACCTACTCAGATGGAATGTTATGGTGAGTACATAACTTCTTTTTTTGTAAAGTGGAGTATATGCTTTACAGTCCAACCACAAGTTTAACAAAATCAAAAAAGTCCAGGGTTTTTTAGCCACTTTTTCTTGGAAAACTATATTTCACAAGTAGAGTAAGATGCTTTATAGAAGTCCATTTATTCACTAATTTCAGAGTTGTTGATCGTCTTCCTGATCATCTCAATCTCCTAACACCAGATTCTGGTTCAAGTCCAAGGGACTGCTAATCCTTCTAGTCAACTCTTGTGCTTTTTTCTCTCAGGCACTTTCCTTTTAAGATTGCCACCTGTCCCGTTATCAGCTGAACACTCACGGGTTGAGCTACCTCATCCCATTGCACTCTGTGTAAAGCAGGGGGACTTCAGAAGTCCCGCTTTTCAACTGCGCTGATCGTGGCTGTAGAGTGATTTGTTTTTAGTGCTTCTACAGCCACTAGCAAAGCTAAGAGTGAGGTTTGTGATGGTCTTTTTTTTTTCTAACAGCCGAACCACCATGTGAGCCATCCATCCATCCAGCCAACCCTCAAGCCATCCATTTTAGCAGCCAGCTAGCCATACCTCTCAACTGTCTAGATTTTTGCAGAATGTCCAGATTTTTGTCACACATTTTTGGCTTGTTCTTCATTTTTTTTTTTTTGGTTTTGGCAAATCAGTAGCAAATCACTGAGGACTGAAGTCAGAAAATAATGACAGTCATTTGACATTCAGACTTCATACCCTTCAAAAAATTGTGCTAATGCAAAGCCTGTCATTCTGCAAATTTACAAGTTTGTAACAGCTATATTTACAAATTGTCCCTATTTTTGGGCCTTTGCACCCACATTATGTATATCTCTGTCCAGATTGCTTGCTTTAAGAGGTTGAGAGGTACGCAGCTAGCCACTGCAGCAGCCAGGCAGCAAGCATCCTAGCCACTGCAGCAGCCAGGCAGCCAGCCACTGCAGCAGCCATGCAGCCAGCCTGCTAGCCACTGCAGCAGCCATGCAGCCAGCCTGCTAGCCACTGCAGCAGCCAGCCAGACAGCCTGCTAGCCACTGCAGCAGCCAGGCAGTCAACCTGCTAGCCCCTGCAGCAGCCAGGCAGTCAGCCTGCTAGCCACTGCATCAGCCAGACAGACAACCTGCTAGCCACAGCAGCAGCCAGCTAGCCAGCCACTGCAGCAGCCAGGCAGCTAGCCAGCCACTGCAGCAGACAGGCAGCCAGCCAGCTAGCCACTGCAGCAGCCAGGCAGCCCAGCCCAGCAAAGAATGTGATTTTAGTGGTAAGTACATACAAATTGTATTTTATGGTTGTAGCTTTTAAAAAAATGGGAATATTGTGTTTTTTTTAATTTTTTACTATTTAATGTTTACAGATGAATAGGTGCAGTGTACAGTATTTAAATGCGTTTAGTGGTTATTTTGAGATTTGCAGTAGTAGTTTTTAAAGGTACAAAAATTATGCATGTGTGTGTGCAATATATATATATATATATATATATATATATAGTATATGTATACAATTTAATTCATCATTATTGTGGTTGCTTTGGGATGATTTGGCAGAGGTAGTTTTAATGGTTAAAATGTATGTATAGAAGGTTTTTTTTATTTCTGTTGGAGGAATGTAGTGTACTTGACATATTTCTAATGTTATTTTGGCTGTTTTAGGGTACTTTGCATTTACAGATGGAAATATTTTGGGACAGTTTGCACTTTTTGGGTGGAAACTTGTGTAATTTATTTTTTTTTTAATGCTGTCTTCATGAAGTTAAGATGTACTACTATAGGGATATTTTTATAGTGGTTATTTGGTGATGACTTGCAAAAAATACTTTTAAAAGTGAAAATGTGTGTGTGTATGTATAACTTTATTTTTTGAGGGAACATGTTCATAGGTAAACATAGTGCATAGCTTGGTTTTATAAGTAGAAATTGTGTTTTTCGTATTTGTAATGTATTTAATAAGTTTAAAATGTACTGCTTTCAGTATAGTCTGAATATGGCAGTGCCACTGTTGGGACTGTTCTTTATTGCATCATTGTGCTGGGTAAATTAGTGCTGTAGGTTTATTTCTATCAGAATAGTCATGGTTAGTGTAATATGTAGAATTTAAGAGTTTTTTTTTGTTTTTGCTATTTTTTAAATAAATATTGTCTGTTTAATATAAATAGTATTTTTTCTCTGTAAAGTTTACTTGTAGTGCTTCACTTTTACTGTTTAAACTGCATAATTTAAATGATTCATGAGATTTCTGTATACTGTAATAACTTCACACTGTTTTACCCATAACTACATCTTCTTCACAACTCCTGTGGTGATGTCATGGTAGAGGGCATGGCCAGCGTCATATTGGCCACACCCCCATGTATCACTTTGACTCGCTTAAAAGGTGGCAACCATGTTTTCTTTTGAACAGTGGAAAGGGCTTCACTGGCAAAGTTTCTCTACAAACCTTACTGTCAGAAGAGTGAGAAGCATCATCCCCTTCTATTTGCTTATTCACTTTTTATTAGTTAAACTTTATTTCACCTTAGCCTGTTCTGCATCAAAAAATGACTTTGATCCTGTAGGAAAAACACTTTGAAGACAGTTGGAATCTCACACCCATCTCGCAACATTCCATAAGTGCTGGGATAAATTTACTTCACTTCTGCCTGATGTATAGTGAATCACTTTCTACAAACACTCTGCTGTCTCTAATTTGTAATATTTTGCCCTTCTGCCACAGTTTTATCAGGATTGACTTTTTCTACTTGTATGATTGCAGCTTTGCTAATATAGGTTTTGGCTGCTTTCTCAGGGCTAAGTTTGGAGTATACCCTCGATGTACACTTTCAGTTAACAAATTCTGCTATGGAACCCCAGTCCAGTTGCTTATTCATGCATTCATAAAATTAGTACAGTCTGTTCTTCCTTTTTCTCTGGTACAGCAGAAAATCTCAAGTTTTCTTTGTGCACTCTAACTTCTAACCATACTCTATTTTTTAAACAGTTCTTCTACAGAAAGACAGCTTTTTCTTCATGTCAGCCTCTGATTTTTGTAGTTTTATCAGTTCATTTGAATGGCTAGTTAAAGCTTCTTCTATTTTTTCTAACCTTTTTTTGTTTGGATTAATATATTCCTTCAATATTTCATTTATTGTAATCCCTTCTGAGTATATTTGATTTATTTTTTCCTATAAATTACTAGAAGCCATCTCTCAAACCAAAGGTGAGGCTTGAACTGCTTTTTGCTGAACAGCTGCTGAATCCTTCCAAGAAAGTGGTTTCTCTCCACTTTTTGCTGGTTGATTTTCTTTCATGTTTTCCAAACTACTTCTTTGCTGGTGTAGAACAACAGGTGCACTGTACCTTTAAGAAGCATTTCCAAGCTCTGTGTGCATATAAATGCCGAGCACGTGTTAGCTTCAGTGCCATTTTGAAGGTGCAGCCAGAGTTTTAACATCTATGTGCATGATAGCTACTTTGTTTATAAGTTAAAGTTACTTAACCTCCTTTATGATGCATTTGCATATAATAAAGCTGCTTGAACAAGGACCCATAATGTTTGCCTGTTTCATCCTGACCTGGCGAGCGACATGGTGTCAGAACTGGGATGGCAAAGACTATTCTTCAGAGTCACAGGGTGCAGAGGTAATGGCAAAGGCAAACTAAAAAAACCAAGAGACAAAACAAGGCCAGAAACAAGTTAAAGGTAAAGAAAATGTCTGTTCGCAGAGTGCCACCATTACAAAATGTCTCTTGCACTATACAGAGTTATTTGGCAAAGTGCAGCCATTCTGGGGAAATTTCAGTGTGCTACATACTGTTTATTCTCAAAGTGCAGTTATTTTGGAGTGTTTCTCACATTGAACATCTTCTGCCCAGTCCCTTTGCAAAGTGCAATTATTTCGAAAGACTTTATTCACAAATTACAATTACTTTGAAATAGTTTATTCGCAAAGTGCCATTAGTTCGAGAGAGTTTATTCGCAAAGTACAGTTACTTTGAAATGTTTCTTGCCCTCAGCTTCTATTGCCCAGTTTATTTGCACTGTGCAGATGTTCGAAATGTTTCTTAAAATGATGATAAATTACTTTGACATTAAAGTAATTTCGGGATAAATGGCTTGTACAGTAAACAATTTCAAGGCAAGTGGCTTATACAGTGAAGTGATTTCGGAGTATTACAGTGCCCAGGAAACTTATTTCGCAAATTCAGTTATACAAAGGCTTGTGCTATTACAAGTACTGGCATAAATTTCAAGCATATGTATATGTGTAAGTGTGTATGTTCGTGCATATTTGCAAGAGTCTTCACTGAGATATGTTAATATGGCAGACAGATTTCTTAAACCACAACCACTCGTGTTTGATCAGAATATTGCAGAGAATTGGAGAATATTTGAGCAAAAGCATGACATATTTATACAAGCAGCGTATTCTGATAAAGATGCATGTACCAGGACATATGTTTTGCTAAACTTAGCAGGGTCAGAGGCCATTGAAAGGGAGTGTTCAATTATATATGCACCAGCAGTGTATGATGGTGAAGGAGAAACTAATTGTATTGTTGTGCAGGTTGAATCAAGGGAAGACCCCGAGTGCTTAAAGCACAAATTCAAAGAAATGTGTAACCCCAGACAAATGTTACACTAGAGGGGCATTTGTTTTAAATGAGAGATCAAAAGTAAGAGGAAATGTTTGCAGCTTATAGTACTGACCTGAGAAACAAAGCTAAAGTGTGTAGGTTTGGTGATTTTAAAAGGTGAAGGACAGACTCGTGTGTGGTGTTAATAATGCTGCTGTGAGAAAGATTTTGCTTCGTGACAGTTATTTAATGCTGAGGAAAGCTGTTGAGATTTGTCATATCCATGACGTTACAGAAAGGCACACAGGTATGCTTGCTAGTGATAAGAAAATGGTTTCAGTAGGCTCCAAAGCTAATGTAGACAGCATGCAGAATGTGACTGGCAAAAGCAGGCCTAAGCATATGGCAGTAGCAGCCCCTGCGGGACTTCCAAGTAAAACCCATAGTCTTCTAGCACATTCCAAGACCAGTTCAGTTAAAAGAGCATGCTCAGTGCAGAACCAAGGTTACACAGTGCAAAAGTGCCAAATGAATATGCATGAAGCTTTAGATACAGAAGTAAACCAAAAGTACTGTTTATATTTTTCCCATTATTGTGAATTAGGATTGATGACTCAACCACTGTGAAAATACCCTAGGTAATGTGTACATGCTCACTACAGTCTATTGGCTGTACCAATGTGTTGAGCTTACGCATAGAAAAGTTACTGTGATATGAAACTTTAAATGTCTTTTTACCAGGTTTTTGACTTGTTTTCACCCTCATTCCCTCTCTCTCTTTCCTTTCCTTGCTAATACCTTATCTCATCCCATTTCTCGATCAATACAATACTACATACTACTGATATCTATTTTTCTCTCCTCACCACACCTCCTTCTTCCCTCTTTCTGTCCACTTCTATGGCTGTCTAAGTAGATCTACCTTCAGTACTCTAACAATATCTCATTCTCCCCCCTTTCTTTCAGGACCTGCCGTGCGATTTCCAGCTACTGATAAACCCACGCAGTCACCACGGTACAGCCTCCACCCTGAGAAGTTTGTGCCTTGCTCAAGCAACTCCACAATGGCCTGTTACCCACCGTATGTACTTTGCCTTACCTGCCTGATGTATTCTATACTGTTGTAATTAGACATACTGTAAAACCGAGTTACTTCCTACTGCCACCGGATCATGCCCCCTTCCCCTTCTTTCTGTAATCACTGTGTCTTTTGGCCTCTCTGCTAGTACTACCTTTCCACTCTACTCCACATTGGCTGCCTTACCCCACACTCTACATTGTCTCCCTCTAACCTGCATGCTGTTCTTCATTCTCTCATCAAGTTTTACTTGTACCAAGACACCTCAGCCTTAAGGCTAAACAAGGGCCTGGTATTTTTAACAATCCGTGCTACTGTAAGACTTCTTTTCTATAAACTGGATTTACCTGATTATCTATGAGAATCTCTAACTGATTGTTTTTCCTGTCAACACTCGCAACCTAGGTATAATCCCTACCCCCATTTCTCACCCACCCCTACTACTTGTAAACTTATACCTATCGTCAGCCATGCCTAAGACAACAAACAACCAATCGTAACAATCCTTTTAACACCTCATACCATCACTTCCAGTGTATCCACCCCAATTTCATCTTCATTCACCCAACCCACACATCAGTCACCCTTTCTCCATCTAACATCCACAACACCAAACCTGCATACAACTAATATATTATGTCCCCCACACACACATCAAACAAAACACTAAAATCTATAGCTCTCCACATCCCCACCAGCATACTACTTATATCCCTTTAGTCTCTCTCCTCCAGTAACATCCCACTACTACCTTTCACCCCCCTGGCAAACCTCACCTTTTCCCAACCATAGTAACTCATCATACTTTGCCATAGCACCCACTCTCTTCAATAACATCTACATAGCCTACCACAAATTCAAAATACCATCCCCAATATTAAGAGCCACTTCCTACCATAAATTTAACAGACTCCATAACAAGCTCGCCAAACAGCTATACAACTTAACCCCCTCTGGGGATGTACACCCTAGTACAGGCCCCACCCTCCAAAACAATGTTCCACATAGCTTCATTCTTTCACTCCTGATCTCCTTTAGAAAAGAAACACTTCTTCCCTTCTCCTCTTTAATATTAATACAAGAAGCATCACTAACAAAGTCCATGACCTACATTCCATGCTGTCGCTCTATTCTCCTGACATTGTAATAGTAACAGAAACCTGGCTAAAACCTAACATTAACAGTAATTAAATGACAGTACCAGGTTACAGCATACTACATAGAGACAGGTTAACTAAGAAAGGAGGTGGTGTAGCAATCCTATTTAAAAATCACCTAGCACTTGATCTCTTAGACATAGAACTTCCTGACTTAGAAAATGCTGAAAAAAAAACTTGCTCAGCTAAAAATCAACCTTAATAAAAGTATAAACTTCCTTGGTGGATACATAATTCCCTTCCTCAAGAGACCATCTTTATAGGTGATTTCAACATTGACTGGCTAACATGCTCCTCCTCTAATCCAGCATCATATATTAACCTACACGGGTTTACCCAACTAATCACATCTCCTACTAGGACAGATAAAACCTCTGGTCGACAGTCCGTATTGGACTGGACCTTAGTCAACAACCCAACCCTAATGTCCCACTCAGGATGTCTCCCTGACAACCTAAGTGACCACCAGCCAACCTTTCTCCTTCATGCTAAAACCCATCAAATCCAACAGGCCACCTACCATCAAATCAGAGATAAAAGGAATTTAAATGCCAACAACTTGATTTCCTCCCTAAAAAGCTGCAACTGGGAAAACCTTAGACAGCTACCTTTAGATGAAGCAGTTAACTCCTTCAACTCCACCTTCTTAAATATACCCACCCACCATGCACCACCAAGAACCATTAGAGGTAAATCAAACTATGATCCCTGGCTAAGTAAAGAATGCAGATCTCTAATTTAGGCCCGGGATAAGGCCTGGGTACAGTTTCATAAAAATAGATCCCACTTAACAAAGCAAATATACCTTGAATTATGTAACAAAGCCAAGAAACTAGTGAAATGGGATAAAACCAGTTACTACCGAAATATTCAAATAAAACACCAAAATAATCCACAAAAATTCTGGGCAGCAGTTAATAATATACTACAGCCAGGTAAAGCAGCTACTCCCAACTTACTTTATAGAGTCAATCTAAGCCCTCGCAAACTCTCAGTCCTGTACCAGTGACTTCACCCCTGTCACAAAAAAAAAAAAAATACCACCTATACCCAAAACTCCACTAATCTGTTTTCATTCCAACCATTCCCTGTAAACATAATCAAAAAACTACTCAAAAGGCTTAAACTAACTATCCTAGCAGCTAATAACATCCCTGCAGAATTCCTTCAAATTACAGCAGAAGGAATAGCCTACCCATTAGCCATTCTCATAAACAGATCAATCACTGAGAGCCTGATCCCCACTATTTGGAAAATTTCTCACATTATACCCCTACTCAAAGGAGGTAACTCCACTGAGTTAACTATCTCACCATTGCCATCTTAGCCCCTGTCTAAAATTCTCAAAAGAGTCATCCACACTCAACTCATGGATTATCTTCACAGAGAAAAATTGCTAACAGATACACAGTGAAGGCTTTCATCACTTTCATAGCACCACCACAGCCCTGATGTCCTTTACAAATGCAGTCAACCATTATAGGAATAATGGGAAATATATATCTGCTATTTTCCTAAACCTATCCAAGGCCTTCGATATGGTTAACCACCTGAAATTAATCAGCACCCTCTCTGTCCTAAACCTTTGTACCTCATCCATCTCCTGGTTCCAAAATTACCTTGCAGGACGTCAACAAGCCGTCCTATGGCAGCAACAACTATCCCCCCTTCTTCCAGTTAACATAGGAGTTCCCCAAGGTTCCATCCTGGGGCCCCTACTTTTCTCTGCCTTTACCACTCGACTCCATACCTCCACACCTCACACTACCATAGTCCAATATGCAGACGATTCATCTCTTATATGCTGAACCTCCTCTCTTCAAACACTCCAAAAACACATCCAGGAATTGTTCTTATTGGCTGAAAATTGTCTCACTAACTCTCACTTCATCCTTAAGCCAAACAAAAGAAAACTTTTTCTCTTTCAACCAGGCAAACCCCCCTCCATCCAAGACAAAACCCCCTCCCCACCTTTCAGCATCTTATCCAAAAACAAAACTATCATTACCCCCTCAACCCACGCAAAACTGCTAGGTGTTGAAATTGACAACAATTTGAAGTTTGATATACATATTGGCCAAACCATTAGAAAAGTCCACAAGAAACTCAGTCTCCTGTACGGAAACAATAAATTCCTAACCACAAATACTAAATCCACTATTGCCCTAATGCACCTCATATCCACTATATTATATGCTTCCCCATTACTAACCAACCTCTGTAAAACCGACCTCGCCAAACTTGAATCTTGCTACAATAAAACAGCTAAATTTGCAACTGGTGCTTAATGTAGATCCCATCAGTGCACCTCACTTAGACAACTAAACTGGCCTTGAACTTCTGCAGTTACTGCACTTTAATCAGTTTATCTTTGCTCACAAAATCCTCCATCACCCAGATAAAACTCCTTATCTCCATAACCTCTTACAGCCATACAACTCCTCTAGACATCTCTGCTCTTCCAACAAATCCCTCTTTCATGTCTCCAAAGCTAACAATGCAGTTGGTGAATCACTATTTTCACACTAAATTTCTAAATTATGGAATAAACTCCCATGCTTTCTTATTTCCAACTGCTCTGTTCCACAATTCAAAAAGCTACTAAAAACGCATCTTTCAAATTCCTGGCTCTGTGCTTGTAAACCTACAGGATAATCCAATTTCCCTTCCTCAGTAGCTAACAACCCCTCTTGAATGTCTTCACCAGGCCTCTTAAACTGGAACTGGCCAATGTAGTATGTAAGGGCACAACCATCTGTCCTGTGCAATCATTTTTTGCATTCTCTCGATCATCAGCTGTGTTTTACATACTATTGTCTATTTCCACTACCTGCTTACATCACTGATCAATATAGTATAGGATTATTATAACCTCACAGTTATTCTCCAATATGTGAAATCTTATCCATGACATGGTGATTGCAATTTTACTACTGCCTCTTCATGCAATTACAGTTGTTCACTCTCCTTGTATTAGCATTGTACTCTTGCATTGTTTTGTACTACTGGCTACTATTTTTGTATTACTTGCTATTCTTTTGAATTACTTCTGTATTGTGTCAAATTATTATTATACATTGTTCTATGATTTATTATGTAAATGTGGAGCTTTTCTCCCTAGACCTCCGCTGAAAAAGGACCTACATCCAGTCGGACTTTCCCGGTAAGGAAATGTAATATAAATAAAACAGACATTGCTCAGTACAGTGAATCAGCAAAACCCAAATCAAGCTTGTTAACTGTCGCAACTGTGGCTCAATCTTCTGAAGTGCAAATTCAGACTACTAGAAGTTACATATGTAGGTCATTTATTTACAAGTATTGGCTTGAAACCAGACCCGTCCAAGCAAGCAGCCATTCTTGAAATGCCAGCACTGGATAATGTGCAAGCTGTGCAATGTTTTCTTGATATGGTCAATTATTTAGGCAAGTTTATACCAGACTTCAGTGAGTTAACAGAGCCTTTGAGAGAGCTGACACATAAAAATGCTACATGGTCATGGCTAGAACAGCACCAAAAAGCATTTGAAAATTTCAAGCAGAAAATCGCTACTCCACCAACATTAAGATACTGTGATGTCCACAAACCAGTAACTCTTTCATGCAGTGGTTCAAAATTTGGTTTAGGTGCAGTTATTCTTCAAGAAGGCAGGCCAGTAGCCTACACATCTAAAAGACTTACCCTGACTGAGACTGCAGTATGCTCAATCAATAGTATTTGCAAGTTCCAAGTTTCATGATTATATTTCTGGTTGAGATATCCAGATTGAAACTGATCATCAACCCTTCGTTTCTATTCTAAATAAGCCTATGCATTCAGCGCCAGCGAGATTACAAAGACTGATGCTTAAATTGCAGAAGTACAACTTCAAAATAGTGTATACGAAAAGCAAACTTCTTTATCTGGCTGATACCTTATCCAGATTGCCCTGAAATGCAACGGAACAGCTTGATGCAGAGGCTTTTGACTTCGATGTCATGGAAGTGTGTAATTTTTCTACCACAAGACTTGATGAGCTATGAGATCATACAATGACTGATCAGTTTTGCAAAAGCTCATTTACTATATCAGTGTTGGATGGCCGTCAAAGCATTCTAGTGTACCACCTGAAGTGATGGAAGATGGCATTATTTTCAAAGGTCCTAAGATTGTTATTCCTGCTTCCTTACAACAAGAATATATCCAGATTTTGCATCGTGGTCACCGGGGTTCCAAATCTACTAAGAGAAGAGCAAGAGGACTAGTATTTTGGACTTCTCTAGCGAAAGACATTGATAAAGTACTTTCTTCCTGTTCAGTGTGTAATAGTACTAAACCACATTTGTAAAAAGAACTGCTTCAGCTAAGTCAAGTCCCTGAACTACCTTGGTCAATGGTAGCTACTGACCTATTCGAGTGGAACAATCATTACTTAGTACTGGTAGACTCTTATTCGAACTGGTTCGAAATAGATCTACTACCTAATCTAACTTCTGCTGCAGGCATTACTAAAGTTGAAACACCATTTCTCAGTCTATGGCAGTCCACAGAAATTAATCTCTGACAATGGTACCCAATTTACCAGTCAAATGTTTCAGAAATTTGCCAAAGAATGGCCCTTTGAACGAGTTAGTAGTAATCCACAGTATCTGCAATCAAATGGACTTGCTGAAAGTGCAGTACAGATTGAAAAGCAATTACTTGAGAAGTTAAAGCATGATAATACTGATGTCTTTTAGAATTTACTGAATCTCAGAAACATGCCCTGTGATGATATATGTGGCTCACCTGCTCAGAGACTTCTATTTAGGCAAACCAGAACAACATTGCCTATCAGTTCTAGTTTATTGAGGCCTAAAGCTAAAAACAACAAAGCAATCAAAGCCCAGTTATCTAGAAACCGTTCTTTCCAAAAGTCCAGTTATGACAAATTGAGCAGATTTCTTTGTCCGTTGAAAAAAGGAGAGACATTGAGGATACAAACGGCAAAAGATTTCAACCAGATTGGTCAAGTAACAAGTATTTGTGCAGAGCCGAGATCCTATTTTGCTAAATCCGAGGGTGTGGAGTACAGGAGATATCGCAGACATCATCTTCCTGTAGTAGAACCAATATTGCAGCATCGTTTCTGTGAGAAAGACTCTAACTCTCAGAGCAATCCAGATGATATTCCTGTTCCAGAACGTGTCTTGACTCTTGATACTGTTCCGGCAGATGATTCTAGTGTTCTTACTACACTTGATCTTAGCCAAAAGGCCGAGAAGCGATATGATTCCAGTGTTCTTAAAATTGAACAGTCAGCAGAGACCATGCTAGTTGCTAAACCAAATCCCAGATTTTATGTCACACGATATGGTCACATTTCAAAGCCTATTGTGAAATACGCAGAAACTTGGACATAGTTGTATATATGTATCTAGCTTTGTATAACTGCATGATGAAACTTACTCCTTTGTAAATTGCATATTTATTAATATCAGTGACAATGTCTAGCTCATGTTCTCAAAGAGGGAGGATGTAGAATAACAGGTGTGTTGTATCTTTAAGAAGCATTTCCAAGATCTGTGTGTGCATATAAATACCGAGCATGTGTTAGCTTCAGTGCCATTTTGAAGGTGCAACCAAAATGTTAACATTTATGTGCATGATAGCTAATTTCTTTATAAGTTAGTTACTTAACCTCATTTAAGATGTGTTTGCATATTATAAATCTGCTTGAACAAGAACCCACAATGTTCGCCTGTTTCATCTTGATCTAGCGAGCGACAACTGGCATCCAGGCAGTGTATTAAGCAGCCAGTAACTGAATTTTACCAAAAATATTTTCAGTGGTACTCCTTTTTCTCATTTTCTGTTTTCACACTGGAAGAGTTGAAGTTATGCTGCTGATCAGTGTGCAGCCATCTTGGAAGTTGAGACATGGATTTTTCTTTTGTCTGATTCTCAAGCCCAAGATACTGACTCAGAGGAAATTTTGTCTTCTCCAACTTTATTAGACTAGTTCCAGAATGAATGATTTATTTTTGTGGGAATAAGTGGATATTCCCCTAAGTTAAGGAGATGATATGATATGATATGTTGCAAGTGGAATTATCGCATGCTGCAACCATTCACACTGTTATGCCAACCATGGAGGATGTGTTAAATGCTGCCTGCAATAACCCTTATCCTCAGCCTTCAGTCCCCCAAAACAACAGAACACTTATCGGTGTCTACCGTTCCCCTGCAGACAAAAAGGCAAGGTACTGGAGATTTCATAAGACAATTTACTTCTTCCAGTTTATTCTGTCAGGTGTTAATAGACTGATTGTTCTGCCACACTTCCTTTAGAAGGTAGGTTCTTTCTGAATCCTACAACGTATTGCGTGTTTCAGTTGTGTAAGCATGCTAAGAGTGTGTATGTGCAGAAACTGTGTTTAAGGCCAATACTAAAACTGCCATTTTGAGATATGCCAAGGTATTTACTCAAAACATTTTCTGATGCAGTAGTCTGAGATTTTAAGCTCTACTATAGAAAAGGAGATTTTATTTGGCCTTGCTGCTACTCAGGTTCTCAAACAGTTTGATTACTGATGGAAATTAATTCAGGCAGTTACTAAGATTTTTAAGCCCTACATTATAAATGCTTCAAACCCTCTGCTTTTTGTAAAATATTCAGTCCCTGCCATCTTTTAGCAAACAGGGAGAAAATGTAATCAGGAAGGGCAGAATAAAAAAATAGGGATCCTTTCAAAAAAAAAGTGACAAACTTTACCTTCAGAATGACTATGCCAGCATCTTCCCCAGTCCCTACTTCTCTAGGTCTGTCTTGTAGGCTGGCTGTCAGTC
Organism: Protopterus annectens; assembly: GCF_019279795.1. Lineage (NCBI taxonomy): Eukaryota > Metazoa > Chordata > Ceratodontiformes > Protopteridae > Protopterus > Protopterus annectens. The sequence goes on along the minus strand of NC_056737.1, from coordinate 314,718,912 downwards.
TTTTCCTTTGGCAACAGATTGTTTACTGGGTTTATGCATTGATCAGTATTGACCAATCTCAGGTTCAGTCTAAGTGAAATACCAGTAGCATATTAGGGTGGGGCGAGAGGGGCAACTGCCCCAAGTGCAAAGTGTTGGGAGGGGAATGATGCAATCAACTGATCCCAATGGAATACCAGCTTTTAAAAGCCAGTATTGTATTTGGTGCTCATCTTATGCTTTTCAATGTCCATATGTCGCTGTAGATTATTTCTCCCTCCATGTCCAGAATTAATATTGGCAGCACATGTCTTGCAAAAGGCATATCCTGGACCATGCCTGCTTGCCATTACCCAGTCAAAAGTGATATTCCAGCTGCTTTGAAATTTTGCCATTCATTTCTTCTCAGAGGCAATATCTTTGGTGAAAACAGAGTGTAATTAGAAAAGTTTCAAGGTCACAAGTGTACCGTGAAGTATACTTAAAGTAAAATGAAGCTTGTGTGATATATAAAAATTAATAAAAAAAAGTCATGCCCTTCTGAGTTGCTGCACTATAACAGTGTAAGAAAGCTTATGTCACACCCCCTTGTTTAATTTGTTTAGCGATGCAATGTCTATAGATACACTGAATATTTTAAAAAGGGGGGTTAATTTTATCCCCAGTTTTAAGTTGAACATAGTTAAAGCACTTATCCAATTGAAATTATTCACCAGGAGCTTAAATTTGAGAATTCTTTTTGTTGACAAATCCCCAGTACCCCTTCTCTGCTCACGACGTTAGTCAGGAGAAGTGTCTTTATTCACCCATGAATACCTGGATGGTGGTCTTTGAAAGAATTTGTGAAGAACAGCTCCATAGGTCTTCTAAAACAAAGATGTGTAAATCAAACAACTTGACTAACAGTGAAAGGTGTGCTGTAGATGAGTTGGTAAAGAACAGAAACCTACAGATCTTGTAACCTGATGAAGGGGGAGGGCTTGGTGGTGTTAGATGCCATGCACTATTCCAGCAAAATGTTTCAGCTCATTTCTGATTAATCTTTCTGTAGAAGGGTTTCAAGAAATGAAATTATAGCTTACAACAAGATTGATTATTATTTAGAGGATCTGTTTTTTCAAGGTCGTTTAGATAATGATGGTAGTAGTTTTTGAAGGGTTCTAAACCTTAGTTCCAACTATTTTTGGCATCCCCAAAACCCACAGATGCCAGATTGACCCTCTTTTGAGACCATTGTGGCAGCCTGTAGATCTAAAACTGAACCCCTAGCTAAGTTTGTTGATGGCAAGTGTAAACAGCTGTTAGCAACTTAATCCCAGATTTTTAGGGACTGCTGGCACCTATTGGAAAATTTGAAGTCCCTGACTTATGATAAGGATGTGTTTTTGTTACAGTGGACATTGTAGATCTGTTTTCAATAATCTTTCATTCTGCTGGGATGGATTGGTTTAGGAGATTTTTAAATGTCCAGGACTCCCTTTCTAACAACAATATTTTAGTGATTGAGACCCTTTTAGAGTTAGTTCTAAAGAACAACTTTATATTCTTTGAAGGCGAATATTTCCACCAGGTTTCAGGCGTAGCTATGGGGGCATTTTGTGCTCCCATTTATGCCAGTATTGTGTTAGCAGCATGGGAAGAGTTGCATGTTTTTACTCCTACCTTTTCAGTTTATATACATGCTTATTAAAGATATTGTGATGACATCTTGATATCATGGAAAGTATTTATAGAGCAGTGGAACAAATATTTTACAAAGAGGGAGACATCTATGAGTTGTTTGAGATTTGCAAGTCACATTGACAGGTATAAAATCAATTTTTTTGATGTCACAATTCTGAAAGATTCAGTTAGTAATGGATTTTGTTCCACGATTTTTTGTAAAGAAACTTTTTTCAACTCCTACTTGTATTTTAGTAATTGTCACCCCCTGCATCAAAAGAGGGGTATAATTAAAGAACAGATGGTATGGCTTTCTAGACTTAGCTCTGATGATGACGTTTTTGTACAAGAACTATGTTCTCTGTGCTCTTTGTTTCTGGATAGGGGTTACCTGAATGACCTGATTAATGATATCAGAGATGAGATTCTGGAACACTGGTCTGTTAAATTTGCCCCTATTTTGAGTAGGGGTTGCACAAGGGGGAGTGTGATTCAATGGTCAACTACTGTGGTGTCAGGTAGTGATGAACTGACACAGGATAAGTGTGTTTCTGCATATCACAGTGGGTCTTTTATTATTCCTTTTAGTTGTGATGTCCACAGGTATGTAGAATATATTAAAAGGAATTGGGTTTGGTGCTCACTGGAGAAATGAGAAGAGTATTGGGTGACCAGCTACCTATTGTGTTTAGCAGAGGGAAAAATTTGAAGGATATTTTGGAAATGAATAAGTACACACACTGTGTTCAGAGAGGTTACAATTGCATGTTCGCATATAGTCAGTGCAAGCAGTGTAGTGGTCATTGCAAGCAGTGCAGATTTATACACGAGGGTCCCTATACAGTGGTAAAGGGATATGATCGGACCCTGGTAGGTGTAGCTGGGATACTACACAGCTGCTTTACCTAGGTTGCTGTACAGTTTGCAACGTTTTCTACATGTGCAAAGCAAATAGAAAGTTAAAAGAGAGGGTTAGACAGTATGTATATGATATAAAAAAGAACAGGTCTATGAATGCTCTGAATAGGCATAAAGGACTGTGTACTTTCAAAAAATGTGTTTTCTTTGTAATTGACAAGGTCGGTGTTAGTATATGGGGGGGGGGGTTGATGTGTTGCTAGAGTTTAAAGAACTGGTTTGGCAGTTGAGACTGAATGTCACTGTTTTTCCTGGTCTCAACGATAGTGTCTGTATTTTGAATGTATTGAAGACCAGAGCAAACTTGTTATATGTTAGAAATGTTTTGTTTAGACCTGATATACTAATCAGTTTTTAAGAACTTTTAATAATTGTTTCATTTTGTACTATTGTAGTTACATACTTGTAAATATTTACATGCCTTACTCTTTAAGCATACTTTTAAATTAAATTAGGTAGTCATAAATTTGATATGTTTTTTTTTTTTAATCTGAGTAGTATGATTAATTTATGTGGAGGTGATTGTGATTGGTTCTTATGCTTACTTAAGTGGCTTGGACTCCTTGGAGCTAGTCTCAGCCTTCCACTTCTTGGGTGTCTCCGCCTTATGATGAGCTCATGGAATTGATCTCTCGTAAGACGTGAGAGTCACCAGAGGCCATGGAACCTGTTCCTCGTAAGCCCAATAAATTCATGTCTGCCCCAGTGGACAAGCCATTATTGACAAAGGTAGTGCCTGTTGATGCCATGGTGGTAGCTGCAGCCACCAAAAAGGAAGTGTCTGAGACATCCACATCTATCCATCCTCCTAATAGAGATTCTAGGGTCATGGATAGATATGGGAAATGCATGTTTAGTTCAGCGACTTTTTCTCTGCGATCACTGAACTACCTGACCCACTTTACGAGACTACAAAGAGATCTCCTGAAAGAGCTAGGACATACTCTCCAGGGTACAGTAGCTGCAGGGGTGGCCAACAAAGTCAACGCCCAGCTCACTACCCTAAACTCAGTGGTAAACTCGTCCATGCGTCTCATATCCTGTGGAGCTGATGGTTCGAGTAGAGCAGCTAGTTCGGGCATTGCTCTTTGAAGACAAGCCTGGATGCATCTGTTCCTTTGCGGAACCCTTTAAGTCTTCCTTTATTAACACCCCATTCGATGGCTCATCACTGTTTGGGAGCCTTTCAGGACACACGTGGAGAAACCTCCTCTAGAGGCAGAGGAGGGGGTTATAACGGAAGATGCCGCCTCCACGGCAGAGGGGGTCCGCAGCAGCAGGGTGACAGGGGTCAGTTCTCTGGTCAGCCCTGCCAGTGCCCCTGAAAGGGGGCCTGACTGTTCGGCTCTGGAGGCAGTCGGGGGGGTCGCTTGTCTTTGTACCCAGAAGCCTCGCTAAACATAACAACAGATACATGGGTACAAAACATCATTTCCAGAGGATATTTCATACCGTTGTCTTCCCCTCCCTTTCCTGTAAAGAGAATCCCAGATGTTCCACCCAATCTCAGGGAACAAGCAATCTTAGAGGTCCACAGATTGCTCGAAAAAAAGAGTCATCCAACCAGTCCCACAGACCAAGTTGGATTCGGAACTTACTCAAGATTCTTTTTGGTCCCAAAGAAAACGGGACTGGAGACCTATCTTGGACCTCAGCAGACTCAATCAGTTCATAGAGAAAGAGAAGTTCTGAATAGTCACGCTTCAGTCCATTCTTCCCTTCCTAGGGAAAGCTGATTCGATGTGCTCCATAGATCTCAAGGACGCGTACTATCACATAAAGATGAACAGACGCTCCAGAGATCATCTGCGTTTCTGGCTGGGAGCCAGTCATTACCAGTTTTGAGCCCTGCCCTGTGGTCTTACTACAGCCCTCAGAGTGTTCACCAAATGCATGGCAGTGGTCACGGCTCACCTGAGACATCTAGGATTCCAGGTGTTTCCATACCTAGACGATTGGCTCCTCACCGCTACCACCAGGCATCAATTGACTCAGGCAATACAATACACTCTGACACTCTGCCATCAGTTAGGCATTACAATCAACTTCGAAAAGTCTGCCTTTTCGCCATCACAGCATACCATTTTTATAGGAGCAGAGTTAGATACTTCAACTACCACTCTACGTCTTCCTATCGAAAGAGTCTCACTTCTCCGACAGCACGTCAACTCACTGGTGTCAAAGAACAAAGCTACACCAGCAGAGGTCTTGAAGGTGCTAGGTTTGATGGCGGCAGCAATCCTGGCTATACCACTCGCAAGGATGCATATGCGAATTCTTCAATGGCTTCTGTTTGCTCAGTGGTCTTACCAGAAACTACCGATGCACCACATGATTCTCATCACAGATTCTTGCAAGAGAGACCCTCGGTGGTGGTTGACGTCTCTTCTTGTCACAGTCGGAAGACCCTTTGTTCTCCCCCCCTCCAGTAGCCACTGTGACCACGGACGCTTCCCTGATAGGGTGGGGGGAGGGCATTTTCAGGGAAAGACTGTCCAAGGCACATGGACAGATCAAGAATCACATCTGCACATCAATGTTCTAGAGTTGAGAGCAGTACGTCTGGTGTTGCAGTACTTTCAGGACTCTCTCCCTCTAGGGACTATTGCAATTCAGATGGAGAACATGTCAGTAGTCTGGTACTTGAACAAGCAAGGTGGAACCGAGTCTTACCCCCTTTGTCAAGAAGCCCTCAGGGTCTGGCAATGGGCTGTGTTGTCCCAGCATTTTCTGTTAGCAACGCACATCCTGGGGGAATCCAACGTGATAGCGGGCGATATTACTCTGTCACGAGTGGTGTCTCAAACAACAGGTTGCGGAGTTGATTTTCCACAAATGGGGCCAGCCTTGCTGCGACCTCTTTGCCACATCAATTCAAAATGCAGAAGCTACTTTGCCCTAATACCACCTCCGGGTCTCCTTTACGCATTTATACCCTTCCCATTGATACCCAGATTTTTACAGAAAGCAAAATCACTGGGGAAGGACTGTTATTCTCATAGCCCCCAACTGGCCTTGACAGATTTGGTTCCCGTTTCTCCACCATCATCTGTTGGAAGATCCATGGATCCTGGACCCAGTTCTGGATCTTCTGATGCACCCGTTGGGGGACCTCCATCCTTCACTGCATTCCCTGAAACTGACTGCTTGGCTAATCCACTTCCCCTAATTGCCAGGCTTCATTCAATTTCAGAAGATACAAGACAAATTCTCTTATCTTCTCACAAGCCATATACCAGGAAATTATATGGCAGTAAATGGAAAAGGTTCTCAGTTTGGGCCAACACGCAGAATATTGCCCCTTGCCAAGTTCCGCTATCATCTATTAGAATTCTTGACAAAGATTTTTAAGGAAGGGGCAGCAGCTGCTACAGTTCGAGTCCAGTTAGCTGCCATCTCAAATTTTCACCTTGGGTTTGGTGGCTCAAATGTTATGGGGCATAAATTATCTAAGACTTTTCTTAAAGGCGTTCTTCACATGAGACCTCCTATCAAAATTCCCTATTCTCCTTGGAATTTAAACTTTATGCTGTCTCAAATCATTCTTCCCCTTTTTGAACCAGCATCTTCTTGTGATCTCAAATATTTATCCTGGAAAACAATATGCAGTTCATTACATGTGAACTATTTTGCTTAACATATACTTAGTATTAGAGATGAGCAAAGGTGGAGAAATGAGAGGTGTAGTGCATAAGAAGAAGAGGAGGGAAGAAAAAAAAGAAAAAGGTCTGCTGGTGTGCAAAGCCAATGATTTAGATAGTAAGATATTAGTTTTTTTTTTTGCTTGAATTTGAGTCAAAGTGAGTCAAAGTTTCACTAGGTTCAAGATTCCAAGTTTACCTTTTACTAGTGTGAGTGAAAAGCACCTGCATTGCCTTTTGATTTTGTCATTTTTTTTTTAGAGGAGTTTACTAGTTCAGATTGAGTGAGGGTTGATTAAAGGGGGAGGGTTGGTGTTGTCAGGTAGGTACAATATGTTGTGGGGTATATGTTGTTGGCTGGGTAGATGTGAAGATTATTAATATTAGTTTTTTTTTGTTATTTTTCTTGTGGCCATTACTTCTGCCCACAGAGTGTCAGAACTTCAAGCATCATTGCATTAAAAAGTTGTTATGCCCACCTTTTATGTATAACACCTTTTTTGTTAAATGTCTAGTTCTAGCTTTTGTGTTGCATGCATACACTGTTTGGCAGGTTGAACTTTTACACAGTTGTTTCTTATCATATCCATTTCAGCCTATGTCACATTTTAAACAACTTTTTGTTTTATTGAAAACCCTCAAAAAAAAACACACCCCAATATCCCCCCAAACCCATTAACTTAATACCAACAGACAAAACTGTGTACATCTTCAAATACTGGAGTATTCCCCCCTTAATAGGAATAAAAGTCTCAAACTGACAGCCACACTCACAGAGAAACAACAGACAAAACGTTGTACATCTTCAAATACTGGAGTTTTCCCCTCTTAATAGGAACAAAAGTCTCAAACTGACAGCCACACTCAATAGACTTGAGTTAACCTAAAAGAAGGTTATGCATGCTAAAACACATGGTGCAACCTGTCCTTTTCCTAAGTGCCAATTGGTTTTGTCTTAGCTTTACAGCTGTCTGAGATGGGAAAACTCATGAAGGCTTTCAGAGAACATTATGTCCTAATCAGTTTCTCTTTTCCTTTTTTTTCCCCTTAGCCAGTCACTCTCCAGCAGAGACTGTAGCCAGTTTCTCCTTATCAGATTGTCTGTATGGAGACATGAGAACCAGACAGACAGTTTCTCTTTTATTAGATTGTTTCCATAGAAACATGAAGACCAGCTGCAGAATTGCTGCTAAGTAAACAAGTATTTGCTTGAAAAAAAGCCTCATAATATTCATTATTCTTTTTCATTTACTTGCGCTCTTAAAATTTGTTATCAAATCAATCTGAGGTCCTTAATCTAGTCATTCTCCTATGCCAGAATGAGGAAAAGCACATTAAATTTTCTCTTATCGTGTTTTTTTAACCAGGCTTTTTCTTTCTTTCACAGTGCAGTGCCTACAGTTCTTAAAACTGAACAAGAGGAAAGAGAGAAAAAGGGAGAAAGAAAATAAAAAAAAGAACAGCAGCACCTGTTAAAATTCCCTATTGCATTTAAAAATAACTGAGAAAACTTTATTTTGTAAGAAAAAATATTTGCATACAGTTAACTTTCTCCCTCCTCTTCCCCTCCCCAAAGCACTTTTCTGAACATTTATGACATGAAGTAGGGCCTATGCTTTAGAGTCCCCCACAAGTCCAACACATTTTAAGAGAGTCCATTATTTCCAGATTTCCTTCTGTCATATTTCACAAATGTAGTTATTGCATGGTAAACCCATATTGAGTTTACTGGTTTTATTTCTGTTCATCTCCTTTTCTCAAATCCTGTCTCTGCTTCATTTCTAACTTACTGTCAATTCTCCTAGTCAACTCTCATGCTGCCTTCCTTCTTTCCAACATTTTCCATTGAAGCATTGGATAAGGTTTCACAGGTACAATCTCTTTGTGGTCTCTATTACCAGAAGAACAAGAAACAGAATCACCTTCTGTTTCTCAGCTTACTTTTTGTTGGACAAATTTCTGTATTTCCTCCTTAGCATATACTTTATCAAAAAATGATTTCGTCCCTCCAGGGAAGAATACCTTGAAGACATTTTGGTACAACAGTTTGAATCTCACATCTGCATCTCAATATTCACTGAATAGTGGAATACATTTGCTCCTCTCCTGCCTGGAGTACAGTGAGTAATCATTCTCTACAAACACTGTGGTGTTTCCCACTTTTAGTACTTCCTTCTGCCACAGTTTTGTCAGAATCAATTCCTTCTGCTGTTAGGATTGCACCTTTACTAAAGATCTAGGTTGCTTTCTCATAGCCAGGTTTGGAGCATGTACACAATGTGCCCTTTCAACTAACAACCCCTGCTGTGGAAAACCAGTCCATTTGCTTATTTGTGCTTTCATAAAATTAATGCAATCTGTCCTTCCAGCTTCTCTGGTGTAGCTGAAATTCACAAGTTTTCCTTATGTGCTCTGTCCTCTAATTCTATTATTTTTTGAAAAATCTCTTCCTGAGCAGTCTCATATTCAGCCAGTCTTTTCTTCATTTCGACCTCTGAGTTTTGCAGCTTTATCACCTCATCTAAATATATGTTAGGGCTTCCATTTTTAACAGCCTTTTGTTTGTGTTGATATACTCCATCAGTGTTTTGTTTATTTTAACCAGGTCTTTGTGTAGTTGTCTTATATCTTCTTGTAAGTTACTGGAATTCATGTCTGGAGATTGCATTGCTTTTTGCTGAACAGATGCAGGACTTTCCCCACTCAGTGTTTCTTCCTCACTTTTTACAGTTGATTTTTTTTCCAGTTCCTCTGTTTTTCTTTTTTCCTGGCATCCAGGCAGTACACTTACTAGCCAGCTGCTGACATTTACCCATAAACACATCTACTGGCCTTCTCCGTTGAGTTTCTGTTTTCACACTGGGAGAGCTAGAATTAAGCTGTTGCTCAATGTGCAGCTATCTTGGAAGTCCCCATGCATACAAGGTTATCTTTTGAAAAAAAAAACATATATGCCCTTACTTTGAGAGTGTTCCTCAAATCTAGCCATCTATCTCCTTCATTTCCTCAGAATTTTATGACAGGGAGAATAAATTATATATACCCTGGTCTTGCTTTTGCAACTTGGGTATAATCTTGTCAGCACTAAGTCCTTTAGGAAAGCTGTGGAATTCCTAATATGGGATTGGAAAAGGACAACCTGTGTCAATGCATACAGCTCCAGTTGATTTCATCCATCCATCTACAACCCCTTTTTCCCATTTTTGCACATGAGCCGGGGTGTCACTTCAGTAGTGGCAGTCAGCTACGACCAAGGTTCACACTGCCGGGTGGCTAGCCCTGCCTTGGTTGTTCTTCCACACCACACACGTGTACTCATACTGATGCAAGGGGTTGGCATAGTGGTTAAGGTCTTTACCTCACAGATAAGAGGTACAGGGTTTGATTTTCACTAAGGGAAATTGGCTAAGTTTAAAATGGTCCACTAGGCCAACTAGCTTAGTAACTTTCCTATGCATAAAGTTATGAACAGTGTACTGCATGTCTTTGGAATATGGGAGAAAACCAGAACTCCCTAAGAAAACCCTTTTCTTGTTGTTCCTACCATGGGAAAACATTTTCAGAAGGAATTAAAGCGCATTCTAATAGAGCCTGTTTTCTTTAATGGCATATTGAAAAGGAGTGCACTGTAGAAACATTCTAGAGGCAACTACATGGTCCTTTGTGTATACTTTTTACAAAGCATTACATACTGGATTCCTTTTCCAGGTCCAGGACTGGCTTTGCTAGGATTATTTTCCAGGGCTCCTGGACCATTGTATTTCCTCCTCCGAGGTTGGATAAACATTGTTAATTAACCCAAGTAGCCAAAGGCTACCGCAGGAGTGAGAATGCTGAAGATAGTACAGTTGTACAAGCTGCACGTAACATAAAAATAGATGTTCAAATTTCTCATTGCTGTAGTAGCTGTACCCATAATCCATCCCCTTTCTACTGTATATAGTTAGTTAGTAGAATAAGTTTTTTCTCTGAAGTTTCAGGGCAAGTAAGCTGTCTCCTTTTGTTTGGGTTAGAAAGTCCTGAAATTGTATACAGTCTGACTGCTGATGTCCCCCAAAGGACTGACTATTCAGCAGTCAGAGTGTAGGTGTGGGAGGGAACCAGAGCTTTCTGAACACTGGCTGGTTGTTGTATCCTGGGCAGGATACAACTAAAATACCCAAAGACTACTGCAGCACTGAGAAATTCAAACATGTACTGATAGCCTTCCATACCACTGTTGCATTATTCGTAACAGATGGGATTTCCTGTCAAAGATGGCCATATGTCCAACCAGTATACCAAAGCCTTTAATTCTTACCAGCGTCATACATCAGACATATGTTCCCTGTGTCAGCATAGGGCATAAAGGTGATATACAGACGCTGCATACTAAGAAAAACTTTGCCACCAGTCCGAACGCCACAGTTGTACGTTGGTCTGAGCACCCTTCTCTGTGCTGATTATACTGAGCCTTTTATACATAAGTACCCTGTTGAGGTTCCTTTTCTTTTCTTTTATAGAGCATTTTTAGAGTTCATGTCATCCAAGAATGAGAAATGTCAGTGTAGGAGGCATATTCCCCATAATGATGTCATGACAAGCGTTTGTTTTATCTAGGTGCTTCTCACAATCACACTTGGTACTCTATTTGTCAGGCATTTGTACCAAAGATCCTTCACAGCCATCTGTCTTCTCTCTTAATTCATTTTGAGAACCAGTGTCCCAAGTTGTTGGCCCAGGGTAGCATGGCAGAATCTTCCCAACCTGAGGTACAGCTCTCTGTTAAGAAAAAGGTGAAAAAGTCAGTATCTAATACTGCAGCTGTCCAGCCTCTACTTGACATCTCTCTTGAGGTGGATGTTCCCCCTTAGGATTGCCCAGTGCTGATATCCTCTGAGACTTTACATATATACACTGTGGATGTGGAGGGAGTGCCACAGCTGATAATATCTGAAGGACCTAGGGGGATTCCCCAGATCTTAGAGAGGAGGTGCCTGCTACCCTGATTGCTTTGAGACCACCTCAGGGGTTTTTGGTTCCTGTTCCTTTCTGGTCCTTACCACTAAAAGATCTTGGGGACCTGACTCCTTCTCTTCTGAGGAATTGGACTCTGATAAGGATTCTTTGGCCTGTTCTTTCTCAATGCCATCACTGTTGGACTATGGTTCTGAGAAGGAAGAGTCTTTAAGTCCTGACTTCCCTTTGGAAGAATTAACATTTGGGGATACTGTGGTTCATGTGATGAAACATTTTAAGTGGGACTGCTCTCAAGTTTCTGACATTCAGAAAAGATTTTATGAGTTGCTGCAGATGGACTCCCCTAAGCCTTCTGCTGCCCCCCGTGTTGGCAGCTCCATTGGATACTTTATCAGTTGCTTCTTTTCCTCCTGATTCCCAACCTTCTACCCCCTTTTCTGGCATTTATTGCTTCTCAGAACGCTCATTTTACTTTGAAATTGCATTTATTTGTGCCTGCACTTTAAAATTTGTTTGTTGTTGTAAATTGTATTTCTAACTGTTACTGGCTTCCCACTCAAGTGCGGCAGCCATTACTGCACTATAAAAGTGTTTTTGCATTTGTTTTTACTGTTTCCTTGAAAAAAAAAACAAAAAAATCTTGCTATTTTCCCGCCTTACTAAGCTAGAAAAAATTCCAGTTTCAGACACCTGCTGATACCTGGACTGTGTTTGGCCATACCTTACTTGGGCAAAAAGGAAGTTTCGTTGTTCACCAGTGAGAGTGGGGAGCTCTGAACAGCCTACCTGCCCTTGGAGGAGTGGTTTCTGCCCAGAAACTGTAGTTTTATTGGCCATTTTGGGCTAATTTCTATCTCTTTAATCTTTCTGATATAAAAAAAAACGTATTTGCGCGGTTTTGTGCGCCGGGCAGCGCCGGTTAGTTAGGGTTAAACTATTCCCGACACCACAAAGTCTACTCTTCAGTTTTTCCCTTGGAACTAGACAAACCTTGAACTTTAACACTCAAACCATTAATTTTACAGCACAGCACTTGCTTAAAACTCATAACAAGCACTAAATACCCCTAGCACTAGCCCCCCTTATACTGTCCAGAATGACAAGGCTCTCCATTCGTCCACAGCAGTCAATCAGAAAAACAGCTCAATCTACCTATTCAGGCATGTCCAAAGGGCAGTTTCCGGTGTACTCTCCAGTCCAACTGGTGAATCTGGGCATTTTGAGGCAATATTACAACTGCCTCATGTACACAGACAGCCCTCTTCTCCTACCACCAAACACTAATATATGCGAAAGGTGCAATTATACAGCCAGACTGGAAGCAAAGCTCTCTCAGCCCCAGACTGTAACTGTCAAGAGGAGAAGGGTAATACTTGCAACACACCACCAGTCTCGCATAGACTTAACAAACCAACACAGGCAAATAACACACATAAATACACGAAAACATACTCGGAGGCTCTAAATAAAAATCTGCAAAAGCAATAGAGACCTCCAAAGCAGACATCCAAGTAACCTCCACAACCCATCACCAACCATGAAACACATACTTCACATAATTAGTGTGCCACGCAATCACAGCCCTTAAGGCAAAATAACATACCCAACACACTAGTGATAGGCGACTCTATAGTAAGGCACACTGATGTCCCACTAACTAGGCTGGACAAGGAGAAGGTTACAGTTAGCTGCCTGTCGGGCAACAGGATCTGCCACATAACACAAGCACTCAGGTCACTCCAGAACAAGTACAAATACGACTCTGTCATTGTACATGTTCGTGTGAATGACCTGAGACGTACCTCCCTGGACTACATGAAAAGAGGCATGGAAGAGCTCTCTGATCATGTAGCCCAGGCAGGTATGACCATGACCCTGAGTAGCATCCTACCCTCACCAAGAATGATGCCGCAGTATAAAGAAAAACATGATCAACTTCAACAATTGGCGAAGTTTCTGGTGTCATTCAAAGGGGATCCAGTATCTGTCTGCCTGGGATGACATGCTCGACAAGCCACGTTGCTTCACAAGAGATGGCTTGCACCTGTCACCCTTAGGCTTTTGAATACTGGCAAAGGCTCTTGCCACCCCCATAGTGCCTTTTTTAGGCAAGGCTTAAAAGACAAACTCAACACCGTAAATAGTTCAAGTAACCAAAAACTGAGGGTAATTCTACTCAACGCGAGAAGTCTAAACCTCAAAATGCACGCACTCGAGGCACTCCTCAGTATGGAGAACATCGATACCTGTGCAGTAACAGAAACCTGGTTTAAGGCTCCAGAGAGCATCCCAGCACTACCAGGCTATACCTTTCGGCCACAGAACCCAGACTGAAACACAAAAGGCGGGGGTGTATCCATATTCATCAAGGATACTCACACCTCCAGGTTAGTGGCACAGCACGATACATCAGAGATCATCCAAGTGCAACTAACAATGAGCAAAACTGCAATCCAAATTGTAGCTTGCTACGGATCACCCACCATGACCCAGGACGCCCATTCCGCATTTCTGGAGACACTGGGAAATATGAAGGTCCTACCAAACACCCTAATACTGGGTGATTTCAACTACCCAAACATTAACTGGGAGAACTACTCAAGTACTAACTCCTTTGCCCAACGCTTCCTAGAATTTATAAACTCGAATGCCCTGGATCAACTGGTCAACACCCCCACCAGAGGGAACAACATATTGGTCCTGGTCATCACCAACATGGGCAACTGGTGTTCCACACCTGACGTCAACCCCTTGCTGGTTAGATCAGACCTTAGACTAATCACTCTGGATATTCACATTCTGCCCACAACCCCAATCAAGGAAACCACTGTGTAAAACTTTTCAAAAAAAAACTTCACATTGCTTAAGACCGAGGTGGAAAGGTTCACAGCCCCACACTAGTGGACAATGCCGTCCAAGCTGCTGAAACCTGTACAGAGGCACTCTGTGATCATCTGCAGGAATGCATGGATCGTGCTATCCCAAGTAAAACCAAGACTCACTCCTCCAAGAAAAGGAAACCAGTCTGGTGGACCCCTGCCATAAACAGGCTCTACAATAGAAGGAGGAAACTAGTACAGATAAGAGCAAATCCCTAGAAGGAAAGACATTCCTGATCAGTATCAGCAAGAAACTACGATCCCTCATTAAATCATCCAAGGCTAGCTTCGAAAGAAAAATTGCCAAGGACTCCTAAGATAACCACAAAGCGTTCTTTAGCTATGTCAAGAACCTAAGTGGAAACTCTCAGATCTGCTCTGAGTTGGTGCAGAATGGCACAAAATACACTGAACCAACTGATATTGCCAGCATTTTGGCAGACAGGTTCAGTGCAAACTTCACACTCCTCTCACCCCCTAAAGGGCCCATAGTCATACCAGAAGAATGTAAGGCCCCAGCAATCACCGACACACAGGTTAAAACAGCCCTATCCAAAGCCAAAAAACACAGCCTCAATGGGACTGGACAGTGTCCCAAGCTGTTTTTCAAGAGCTCCAAAATGAACTAACCCCTCACCTAAACCCACTGTTCAAACTCAGCCTCTTTACAGGCTACAATACCCACAGAGTGGTGCAGAGTAACAGTTATCCCATTCCACAATGGTGGCACCACAACTGACCCTGGGAACTATCTCCCTATAAGCCTGACTAGCCTGGTATGCAAGGCTATGGAGCGCATCATCGTGGAACTCATTAACAGAGACATTGGGAACCTCCAAACTTTGGACCCCATCTAATTTGGCTTTGTTAAGGGCAGATAATGCCTCCTAAACCTGGTGGACTTTTTTGAGACAGTTACCAAGGCATTAGATGTGGGTAAGGAGGTCCACACAGCCTACCTAGACCTCGCAAAGACTTTCGACACCATTCCCCATTCTGGTGTTATGGACAAACTCACCAAACTGAACATTAACCCCTACATCATGAGATGGGTTGCAAACTGGCTAACGGACAGAACCCACACGGTGAGAGTTGCAGACTCTAGGTCCGACTCTAAACCGGTTACAAGTGACATCCCCCAGGGCTCAGTCCTAGAACCCCTCCTGTTCGGTATATATTTTTCAGAGGTACAGGCAAGCACAGGAGGACTATGGCTGACCAAGTTTGCAGACGACTGCAAACTAGGGGCCATAACTGATTCTCCAACTGATACAGACACCCTCCAGAAGGGTCTCACTGAGACAGATACCTGGTGTCAAAATCATGGCCTCAAGCTGAATGCCAAAAAGTGCATAGTCATCCCCTTTAGAAAAAACAAAGTACCCATGAACTATCACATAGGTGGTAGTCCCCTAAATACAGAAAAAGTAATAAGGGATCTGGGGACCCAAGTAGATAGCAATCTCTCTTTTGATAATCATATTGCCAAGGTAGTTAGAAAATCCTTCTACGTGGCCCACCTAATCTCAAAAGGGTTCTCATCCAGAACAAAGGAGGTTATTGTGCCTCTCTACTCATCACGTATTAGACTCATTGTAGAATACAACGCCCCATTTGGGATGTACCTTACAAAGACACCTGTAGCAGCTGGAAAGACCACAAAAGTACCTCACCAAGAGGATTACTGGCCTCAAACAGATGACCTATACAGCCCGACTAAAGAAACTCCAGCTGTACTCGGTTGCATACCGCTTACTCAGAGGTGAGCTCTGCTTGATATACAAGGCCTTGTCCAACCCAGAATTGATGAATATTCTCCACCTAAAAAAAAGCAAATCCCTGGGAGCTACACGCTGTAGGGATATAAACCTTACCACAATGATAAATAGGACGTGCTGGTGGGATATATTCCTAACCCAGAGACTCCCCATGCTTTGGAACAAGATTCCAATATACATCAGGCAGAGCCCCTCACTAGCACTCTTCAAGAGAAACCTTGACGGGTGGATGGGAAACAGAAAATTTACCCTGGGGATCACTGCAGTGGCTCTGCTGGACAGAGGCACAGGGAACTAATGGCTCTGCTGGTCAGAGGCACAGGGAACTAATCTAAGGGGGTGGCGAAAGCCAACACACTCTGGCTAGGCTTATAAATGCCCTTGGGCAGATAGCCTAGTACTTACCTATGAACCTATGAAGAAGTCTGACTGTTTTTATAAGGTTCTCAAGGCTTTCAGGTTTCTTTACAAGTGTCTCTTCTCCTGACCTTTGGCTTTTGCTTTCATCTAAACTTCTTCACTTGGACTAGGATAGTCGAGCTATGAAGAGGCTGGGGGAAGAAAGTCTACACTTCTGCCACCCTGGAATTTTTTGCCATTAACTGTTATACTCACGTGATCAGGTATATTTTATCCCTTTTATCTCAGATGGGAGATTAAAGTAACCTGCCTGTTTCCAAGGCTAAGTTCACTGCTCTTTCTTTGGTGGGATTCACATCTCATGTGGCTCGTCACTCCATTAAGTGTAGTGACGATGTTGCTGATGCTTATTTTGCTGCTTCAGGCTATGTCATAAGGTAATTTTCCTGGTTTCATCTGAAAGCTTTGCATGACAACATTAAGGCTAAGCTTTTTGATACTCCCCTTGGTAATCAAAATCTCTTTGGCACTACAATGGCAGATTTATTTATGACGTTAAGAGGACCAAGGCAACAAAACAGATTTTTGTCTCCCCCATTCCTAGGTTTCAGTGGAATTATCCTGCTAAAACTGCATTTGTTCATAGACAGCCTTATCAGCCCTCTAAATGTAAGATAATCCCTAGGCATTTTTTTTTTTCGGACAAACGTATTCAGACACCCTGACCCCAAAAACCTTCCATTCAGGAGAATTGTGCCTTCATCTGACATTCTGACCTCCCTTCCCCTTGGCCATTTCCTTTTGTCTCTCAGAACTCTGTCTCTCCTTGTTTGGCAACAGATTACTAAAGACACTTGGACACTTTCAGTCATCCTTCAAGGCTGCTTTATGGTCTGGAAGTCTCTTCCATTCTTTTTGGGCATTCCCAACCCCCTTCAGGTCAAATTCCCAATGTTTCAGGGGTGTTGCAGGGTTTACTAGATGAGGGCATAACTTAACATATCTCGAAGGCCCTATGGGGCACAGAGTTTTATTCCAGGATGTTTCTGGTTCCCAGAAAGAAGGAGGTCCTGGAAGCCTGTGCTAGACATTTCCCTTTTAAATACTTTCCTCAAGATACCCACCTTCAAGATGCTTTCCCTCCAGACCCTGTTTCCCCTTTTGCTTCCTCAAGCCTTCCTAGATTCCCTGACCTGAAGGATGCTTACCTTCATCTTCCCATTCACCCTCTATTCAGGAAGTATTTGTCTCTTTTTCTTCCTCGCATTTTCAGTTTTCTGCTTTGCCCTTTGATCTTTCAGCAGCACCAAGGGTATTCACTAAGTGCATGGCTCTAGTCATAGCTTTCTGCAGGCTTCAAGGATTACAAATATTTGGACCCCAGGCCCTTTAAATGTCTGTGCAGACAACACCACAATCGTGGTACATTAGCAAGCAGGTGGGCACAAGGTCCAATTTGCAAACTAGCCATTCAGTCATGGGATCTAGCTATTCAAATGTAGGTTTCTCTGCAGGTAGTTTGCATTCCTTTAGGACAAAACCTGGTGGTAGATGCTCTGATAAGGTCCAGGGCATACCCTCACAAATTGATGCTTCACAGAGAGAGATTTCTGGACATAGTTCATGAGTGGTGTATCCCCCAAGTGGATCTTGCTGCCTTGCCTTGGAACAGACAATTCCTTGCTTACCCAAATCCTCTAGTTTGGAGGGTGGACGTCATGTCTTTTTAATGGAAGAGGGTGTTCCTTTATGCTTCTTCCCCTTCCTGTTCTTTCTAGGGTCCTGCACAAGATCAAACGGGACTTTCCAAAAATCTTGTTGATAGAACTGTCTTTTGGCCTACACAGCACTGGTTCCCCATCCTTTCTCATCTGGCGAGGGGCAATCATAACAAGTTACCTCACTGGATGGAGCTTCTCTCACAAGACAAGGGGTTTCTCCTTCATTTTTATCTGTCCACTCCAACTAACACTTTGGGGTATAGGGCTTTAGTCCCTTTCAACACCATTTCTCTGAAGGCATGCTTTAGGTTCTGCATGAGGCCAGGATATCCAATACCAGAAAGTCATATATACTGTATGAGTGACAATCAGAAGGTTGAAATGGGTTTGGTCGAACCCACTTCAGTCGAAGTGTGGAGGCCGAACGGCCACAATGTCAAACCCGACATTGTCGCAGTACAAATCTCGCCCCCATCTTGACCCATGTTAAAGCCCATTCTGAGGTTTACAGCGAGTCATATTTCGACACTGTCGGTTTCGCGGAAGTGGGTCGATGATTCCATCATTCGATGGAGTCACGCGTTCGACCTTCTGGAAAAAAACATTTTTTTTATTGATGAATTAAGTAATTATTGTTTAACTATTGAGTATTTTATTAAGTAATAGGCTTGTTAAGTGTTAATTGCTGTTATACATAAGGGACCTGTGTTTGTCTGTAACTTTGTCTGATGAAGGTGAGACACAGATCTCACCGAAAGCGCTTACATTATTAAAGCACCTCTCTACATTTTTACATTTTGGTTAGTTTTGTCTGGGGAAGCTGTTCCTAGTCGCTATGCTTGGGTTGTTGGTTTAATCAGTTTGTAATTTTTGTGTTTGTTGATTAGTTGTATATGAATGTAAATTTGCCTATGACACAAGTGATACTTCAATAAAGGTGTTGGGGGGGGGGGGATTCATATGTATCCAAACAGAAGAGATTTTCTGTTTGATGTCTTAAATTTCACTAGGGTCCCTTCTCAGTCGGGGGGTCTGTCTTACTTGTGTGAGCTGCCCCATGCTGGCTTGTCCATAGCCCTCTGTTAAAGCTCATTTGTCAGCAGTCTCTGCTTCTCTGCCTTTGATTCCATTATTAGCCTTTCATTGTTTCCATTATTAGCCTCTCATTTTGAAACCCGCGGTGGTGGTGCTGCGGTAGCGTTGTCGCCTCACAGTAGGATGCTGTCCGGTTCAATTCTCAGCTAGAGCGTCTTCTGCGTGGAGATATGCGTGAATGGGCGTACCTTCGTTGAAGGTTGTGTGTCAGGGCTGGTAATTCGACACGTAAAAATCAACTACCAATCATTATCAGACCGGAGTTCCGCTGTGGCGACCCCTACCCGGGAAAAGCCGATAGACGCAAAAAAAAAAAATAGCCTCTCATTTTGAAGTTAAACAATTCCTGAAAGGCATCTTCCACAGGTCTATACTATATGCTCAAAGTTTTAAAACTTCGACACTCATATAATCGACACTATATGAGAAAAGTTTTAAAACTTGGAACATATAAAAAATAAATAAAAACAAAAACAACCTAGCTGAACGCTCTGAACAGGGGGACAAGCCCCCATGCACCCCCCGCTACTTAAATATACCAGCTCTGAGATCGCACTACAGTGAAGTGAGATCGCCGTAGGGAATATTTCCATTTACTTCACTGTAGTGTGATCTCGGAGTTGGTATATTTAAGTAGCGGGGGTGTGGGTGGTGTAGAGCGTTCAGGTAGGTTGTTTTTGTTTTTATTTATTTTTTTTTATATGTTTGACGTTTTAAAACTTCGCTCATGTAGTGTCGATTATATCAGTGTTGAAGTTTTGAAACTTCGAGCATATAATATAGACCCATCCTCCACATAAGGCCTTGGAACCTTAATTTTGTTCTTGAAAAATTGATCCAGGCTCTTTTTAAGCTAGCTTGCTGCTCCTGCTGCTGCTATTCTGCAACATTACACTTGGAAAACTTTTATTGGTTGCCTTCACTTCTGCAGAGAAAGTTTCTGAACTCCAAGTCTTGATGCAGTTTCTCCTTTTTTGATTTTTCATAGAGACCAGGTATCTCTGCGTACTAATCCTTTTTTTATGCCCAAGGTGGTCAATAAGTTGTTCTTTAATCAATATATCCAGCTTCATTCCTTTTTACCTTCTCTGCAGTCTGCAAGTGAAAAGGTTGTACACATTTTGGATCTTCATAGACAGCTCCGATATTATCTGGATAAGACAAAGGATATATGTAAATCTGAGAAGCTTTTTGTTTATTTTCATGCTCGGACATTGGGTTTGAGTGTTTCAAAGCAAACCGTCTCCTCCTGGATTTCAAAAGCCATTTTTTTTTGTCATTCCTTTTATGGCAAACAGCTTTTTGCCTTTGTTCAGGCCCATTCTGCCAGGGCATTAGCCTAATCTGGGGCTTTCTTTAAGGGGTTGGGCACCAGTTTCCTCTTTGAAGCTGCTAATACTTTGTTTTCTGTGCACACCTCTCTAAACATTACTAGCTGGATGTCATTTCTGGAGCCAGGGCAGGTTTTGCCAAGGGTATCCTTCATGAGTTTGTGGAGGGTTCCTCTTTGCCTTCCTCTTCCCATTCATTACAGTAGCTTTTGTACATTCCCATCTGTTATGAGTACTTTAACAGTGATGTGGATGGACACAGTACATTTGTATAAAATCTTACCACAACAGTAGCTGTCCTTTTCTTCAGTATTCAGTCCCTCCCTCCTGCCACCTTTTATTATTTTTTCTGTGGAGAACATCTGCCTTGCCTAGGGGTCTTTGCCCTTCTCTCTAGGCATCTCCTTTTTTCCTGGTTGTTTGTGTTCTCCTTTCTTCTGGGATGGCTGTTGTTCTCCTGTGACACTTCAATTCTAAGTATGGAGTGGCAGTGCATCACCACCTTTATTCCTTACACTAATGCGAGGAGCATATGTCTGACGTACAGCACTGATAGTAATTAAAGGCTTTGGTATACTGGCCGGATGTAGAGCTGTCCTTGTCAGGGGATCACATCTACTATGAATACTGCAACACTGAAGAGAAGGGCATCTACTGTTATGGTAAGATTTCAAACAACTTTACTTTATGGTGAATGCAACTTACACAGCTGTACCTCTCCTGAATCCTTTCTGTTCTCACCTCCTTGTACAAGGGTACCATATTTGTCATTCAGCTCTCTGGCACAGAATATTATTTATGTGTTAAAAATGTAGTATATGTTTCACATATTACTTTCACATTTTATGCATATTTGTTTTAAGGTACGGTCTTATGGTCATCATGTGATTTGTTTTCAGTCTTTTTACACTGTGATTACTTATTTGTTCATTCTGAAGAAGTCCTGTGGATTTCATGAAATTAACCAATCGGAACAAAATAAGTGTCATGCTGCTAAATGCTAGGAGCTTAAACCCAAAACTGCACTCCCTGGAAGCACTTCTGTAAGTAGAAGATGTAGATGTCTGTGCAGTCACAGAAACATGGTTTAAGGCCTCAGAGAGAACCCCGGCCATACAAGGCCACAATGCCTTCTGCACCCTTAGAATGCAAAGTAAATGCGTGAAAACCAAAGGAGGCAGTGTTTCAATCTATATTGCAGATAAATTCACTTCATGTCTAGTTAGACTGGGCAAACTCCATGGAGTTACTCCAGGTCCAGGTTACAGTGGGTAAGACCTCCATTCAAGTCCTAGCTAGTTATAGATCCCCCTCCATGGGTCACGACACCTATGAAGCCTACTTAACCAAATTGAAGACAATCCAAATTTTGCTGAACACACTGGTTATGGGGATTTCAATTGTCCTACTATCTACTGGGAAACCTACTCTAGCCCAAACTCACTAGTACAAAAGTTCTTTGACTTTGTGAATTAAAATTCCCTGGAGCAAATTGTCCATACCCCCACAAGAGGAACAAACATTTTAGATCTGGTCCTCACCAGCATCTCAAACAGGTGCACTGCTGCAACTGTTGGACCCTTGTTAGTTAACACTGACCACAAATCAGTCACTTTCAAACTAACGCCAACACAAGAACTCACAAAGGGTGAAATCAGACTGAAAAACTTCACCAAGGCAAACTATACCCTCCAGGTGATGGTATAAATGTATTCCAAGCCCCATCCCAAGATGAAAGTGGTAACTATGCCAAAGCATACACTGAAGCCCTGTACAATCACTTGCATAAGTGTATAAACTCGGCTGTACCAGACAGAATCAAAGCCTGAGCCCCGAGTAAAATCAAGCTGCCATGGTGGACTTCCAGCATCAACAAACTCTACAATAAATGCAAAAAGTTGCGGCCCAAGAAAACAAAGACAAAGACCCAGCAATGGAAAAGCACACTCCTCAGCCTTAACAGGCAAATAAGACAACTTGTCAAATCCTCCAAGAGCTCCTGTGAGAGAAACTTAGCAAGTACTGCCAAGGATAACCATAAGACCTTTTACAGCTATGTACGTAACCTACAGGGTAGGGCCCAAGCAAGTGCAGAACTGGTGGTCAATGGTATCACACACACACTGACCCCACAGAGATAGCGAACCTGCTAGCAGATGGGTTGGGCGAACATTTCACTCCTATCTCCTCCACAACAAACACTCCCCCAACCCCCCCCCTCCACCTTGCATATCTGACGCAGGTCCTCAAAGCCCTGTCCAAGGCAAAAAGACAGCCTCTATGGGACCAGATTACATCCCAGGCTGTCTTCTAAACAGGGTAAAACATGAACTAGCATCACCACTAAGTACCATTTTCAGTCATAGCTTAACGACAGGCTTTGTTCCTGTGGAATGGTGAACAGCTCCAATTATTCACCTCCACAAAGGTGGCATAGCAACAGACCCAGGGAATTACAGACCCATAAGCCTGACCAGCCTCAATTGTAAGGCCATGGAACATATTATTTTGGACCTCATAAATAAAGACATAGATGACCTCCAGACCTTGAATCCTGCCCAATTCAGCTTCGTGAAGGGCAGATCCTGCCTGTTAAATCTGGTGTATTTCTTTGAAAGAGTGACCAAGGCCAATGATGAAGGCAGATCTGTGCACACAGCATACCTCAACTTGGCAAAGGCTTTCAATACAATCCCATATTCTGGCATTGCCGATAAACTTAGCAAACTGAATGTAAACCTCTTTGTTGTAAGGTGGGTTGTCAACTATCTCACAAACTGGGCACACACTATCAAAGTGGGTGACTCCACATCAACCAGCAGACCTGTACCAGCAGAGTGCCACAGGGGTCATTGTTGGGTCCCCTACTGTTTGGTATAGACTTCTCAAAAGTTCTGGTCAAAACTAAAGGGTTGTGGCTGACCAAATTTGCAGATGACTGCAAGCTAGCTGCAGTCATTGAATCCCCAAATTTTATTTATTTATTTATTTTACATTTGTTAACCAGGAAAATCCGATTGGACTAGGTCCATTTACAGCGTAGACCCAGGGAGAAAAGATCCACATTGTTAAGCAAAAGAAAAAATATTTTTATGCAGAGTAGTACAAGTTAAACAAGAGATAAATATTTTTATACAGAGTAGTACAACAAACGTACATTATACAACAAAGCAATCAGATATTCACATTAAAAAATGCAAGCAGACAAGACACTTTTCAGCAGTCAGAGAAGTTACAAAACAGTAGGGATTAGGAGCTACTTACAGGCTCGCCTAATGGATGTTAGGGTTTTGGTCCCATAGTGGATTACAGTGAATAACTTGGTATTGGTGAATGGATATGAGGAGGAAAAGGTAGAAAAGCTTAAGTTTAAGTAATACAGGGACATAGCCAAGGTATTCATCAGATGTGATTTGAGGGAGTTTTTGAAGTGTAAGGTGGTGGATATACTCCAGGTGGGTCTCACACAGACCAACGACTGATGGATTACGGTCTCAAACTGAATGCAGAGAAATGCAGCATCATTCCCTTCAGCGCAAACAGTGTCCTTTCACACTATCAAATCAGTAACAATACCTTGGGATCACAGGTTGACCATGACCTTAGCTTCAACCACCATGTGTCTGCTATTGTAAGGAAAGCTTTCCACATAGCTCACTTGATTAGTAAAGGCATTGCTTCAGGAGCAAAAAAAAGTTATTACTTACCTGTACTCTGCACTTATCTGACCCATAATTGAGTATAACGCCTCATTTGGTGTGTACCGTACTAAGCACCTACAGCAAATAGAGAGGCTTCCGAGGTTTATAACAAAGAAGATCAATGGCCTCCAAGATGTGCCTTACACAGACTGACTAAAATCCCTATCACTGTACTCTGTATTGTTCAGACTTCTTAAGGGAGGCTTACTCCTGGCCTACATAGCAACCCAAGACCCAAACCTAATGAACTTACTGCATATCGTAAATCAAATGGGTCTAGGAATACCTGTTCCAAGGACTTAAATATGGCCTGCAACTTAAGTAGGACATGCTGGAGGAACAGATTTATCTCCCAGCGACTGACACGTCTTTGGAACAGGCTACCAGTTCATGTGAAACAGAGCACCTCTATGACACAGTTCAAGGGGAACCTGGATGATTGGATAGTGCACTGTAAATTCTTACCAGGGAGAGCACCCAGAGCCCTCCTGGACATGGGCAGTCGTCACTAAATGCAATTGTGGGTATTGACTAGTACTTCTATGATATTACATTGGGTTGAAATGGCTAGTCTTAAAATGACCTCTGGGTCAATAGCCTAGTTATCTCCTATGATCCTTTGTTATAGGACAGAAGTGCTAAATTAAGTTTCTTGTTTTTCAGTAACACATCACATGCTTTTTCTTTATGCTTGGCTACTCTAAGAAGTGATTCACATATTATGGTCAGTATCTCATTTCTGCAATTGATTTGTCCCATCAACAGCGCTAATGTTACTTTTTGCTATGTTTTGTTCTATTCCTAAAACCTGTGAGCGGTCTTGTCTCGTTCAAGCTTGTAGCATTTCAAGGACAGACCATAGGCAGTGCTGTTGTTTGCAGTAGTTATGGTATCTTGTGCAGTTTTGAAATAGTTATGGTGTCTTCTGCAGTGACGTTTTTTTTAAAATAGTTTGCAGTGACTTACAGTCTGTCTCAACTTGAACCTCTTTCCCTTGACTATACTTTTGAAAGTTCTCTGTCATACACAATTGAAAGCAGTCTCTTCTGGAGCCGACTATTTTTTTCTGACACCTAGTAAATGTTTTTAAACCATATGTATCTGGTTTCTTTTCTTGAAGAATCACTGTATCACTGCCACAATGAATAAAATCAACATGTACTGGCTTATTCACATCAAAATATTTTAATGTAGGAGCTCTGATTTGTAAAATTTAAATAATTCAGATATTTTCTTGTTCCACACTTTCAGCACCATGCTATAATCCAGTACTCTTTGTTTCCTCAGTGGTATGCTTATTTCAGACAGGTTGGGACTATATTTTGAAAGAAACATAACTTGATCAGCAGTTTGTTTATTTTATTACATTTTATTTAACATGTGTTAACTGGGTGAGTAGGCTGATCCATAGACCCTTTTCAGCCATGACCTGGGTTACAAGGATAAATGCAGTATATTTGTGGACAAATTAGTGTAGCCAGTCAGCTGTGTTTTTGGGTAGTGGAAGGTAACTGGAAGACCTGTAGAGTAAGTACAGTTTTGTACCTACCATAAATGTAGATGTTCGAGTGTTGACACTGCTGCAGTCATTACGCTTGGGTTATCCTGCCGTCAGGTGGTCCTGCAGTTGGCCAGAGTTCCAAAGTCCTGGTCCGGTGTCGGCTGCTGTAGCCTCCTCCCTGACGTCAGTGTGACAGGGGTATAGAAGATGCAGCCAACGCCATTTTCTTCAGTTTTTCTTGTCCCAGATGTCAGGTGCCCCCAAATAGGTAGGCAATTCAAATTGCTAGTAAACAATACAAAAGAAAAGCAAACAACCATTTTTAGGTTACTCCCCATAGGTAAAAAGGGTAGATGTCCTAGGTAAGTACCAGAAAGTAAGAGGGGAAGGAGGGAGGGTAAGCTGGACTGCAGCAGTGTCAACATTCGAACATCTAGATTTATGGTAGGTACAAAACTGTACTATATTCATTCTGTTACACTGCTGCAATCATTACACTTGGGTGGAATCCCAAAGCTGAGGTAGGGAGGCTGGATCTATAAGGCATTAGGGGTGGCTATAAGGCCCTGCAGTACAGCAGTGGCAAAGCCAGCTCTGGATTTGGAGTATAAAGGCAAATGGTAATGTTTGGTGAAGGTATGCACAGAACTCCATGTTGCTGCTTCCAAAATATCCTTGGTAGGTACTCCTCTGAGGTAGGCAGTTGAAGTGGCTGTTGCCCTGGTGGAGTGAGATCTAATGCTGCTAGGTACAGGTTTCCCATGGTGGGTATAGCAGAAACGTATACAGTGCCCTATCCATTTTGAAATAGTCTGCTTTGAAATGGCTTTTCCCTGTGCTCCTGCAGCTTATGCTACCAATAATTGCTCAGATTTTCTGAAAGCTTTGGTTTTGTCCAAGTAGAAGCGTAACTGTCTGTGAATGTCCAAAGAATGTAGCAATTTCTCCCCTTTGTTCTGTGGTTTTGGATAAAAAGTTGGCAAGTGAATAGTTTGGTTCAGAGCCATACTTGATACCACCTTTGGCATAAACGTAGGGTTAGTTCTTAAAGACACCCTGTCCTGGTGGAAGATGAGGAAAGGTTCCACTGCCATTAGTGCCTGTAATTCTGAAACTCTTCGTGCTGATGTAATTGCCAGTAACAGAGCAGTTTTCCTAGAGATGTATTTTATTTCTGCTGTGTTAGCTGGCTCAAAAGGAGGTAGAGTTAATTTTTCCAAAACAAAGTTGAGGTCCCAAGTTGGTGTAGGTGCTCTACGGGGCGGTCTTATGTTTTTAGCCCCTCTGAGGTATTGTTTGAGCAAAGGATTAGAAAAAATTGGTGGATCCATGTTGTAATGAGCAGAGATAGCTGAGGTGTGGATCTTGATGGATAAAAAAGAGAGGCCCTTGTCCAGCATCTCAGTATCTGAGGAATGTTTGGGACAAGAGGGTCAAGGCTGTGCGCTTGGTTCCAGGCACAGAATCTCTTCCATTTATCCGAGTATGCTTTCCTGGTACTAGGCCTTCTGGCCTCCAGAATGACATCCATAACAGCTTTGGAGAGAGGTGTTGCTTGCTTGACTAGGGAATTTTCTGTGCAGCTAGGTTTAAGGTCTTTAGCTGGCTGTGAAGTATCTGATTGTTGTGCTGTGTCAGCAACTCTGGGATTTGAGGCAAAATCCAGGGTGGTTCTTGTGCTAAGTTCTTTAAGATTGGGTACCAGTGCTGGCGTGGCCAGTCTGGTGCAATCAGTATAATTTTTGGCTCTTCCTGCCTGGCTTTTATGAGTACCTTTAGGAGGAGAGGTAAAGGAGGGAAAGCTATACTTGTAGTTTTTTCCAGCTGAATGAGAGGGCATCCACTTTCCATGCTTGTGGATGGTAGCTCCTTGTGCAGAATTTCTGTAATTGGCAGTTCTTTGGGGAAGCAAACAGATCTATGTCCGGTCCCCACCATTTTTGTGTTATCATTCTGAATATTTGTGGATTCAGTTTCCATTCGTGTGGGTCCATAATGTTTCTGCTTAGGTCATCTGCCAATGTGTTTTTCTCTCCTGACAGGAATTGTGCTTGCAGATGAACTTGGTAGGTTAGAGCTGTGCTCCACAAGGTCATGGCTTGTCTGCAGAGGGGGTAGGAGTGTGTGCCCCCTTGCTTGTGTATGTACCACATAACAGTGGTGTTGTCTGTCTTTAGTAGTAATTGTCCTGGATGCAGTAGGTCCTTGAAAGCCATAATTGCATTTTGTACAGCTAGCATCTCTTTTTGATTGATGTGGAGCAGAGCTGTCTTTGCTCTGTGGGCCACTCGCCCTGGATACATTTTCCTGCCATGTGTGCTCCCCAGGCGTAATCCGATGCATCTGTTGTCAGTGTTTGCCTGGCTGTGGGTTGAGTGAAAGGCTGTCCCTTGTTGAGGTGACAAGCTTGTGCCTACCATCGAAACTCCTGTTGTAGGCAAGGAATTAGTGGTATAACTGTTTCCAAACTTTGACAGTGTTGAGACCATACGCTCTTTAGGTACCATTGTAGTTTCCTCATATGCAGTCTGGCATATGGAATTAGTAGTATGCAAGATGCCATGTAGCCCAAGGCCTGCAGAATTTTTCTTGCAGGGAGTTGGGTCTTTGTTGCCATTAATTGAAAATATTGAGTCAGTTGTCCTTGCTTGTCTGGCGTGAGATAAGCCATCTGGGCCATTGTGTTCAAGCTGGCACCCAGGAATATTAACTGTTGTGAGGGCACTAGTTTTGATTTCTTTTCATTTACTGTGTACCCCAGGCAACTTAATAACTTTTTTTACGTACGCCAGATGCTTTAGTAGAATGTCCTTGCTCTCTGCTTGAATCAGGCAGTCGTCCGGGTATGGATAAATTTTAATTCTTTTTTGCCTGCAAAATGCAATTACTGGTGCCAGGCACTTTGTGAAGACCCTGGGCGCAGTAGATAAGCCAAAGGGCAGTGCAGAGAATTGATAGTGCATTGAACCAGCTAGAAATCTGAGGTATCTTCTGCAGTTTTGTCTGATAGGGACATGCAGGTATGCCTCTTTGAGGTCCAATGTCACGAGCCAAGCTTTCTTGCCCAGCATGGGAAGAAGCTGCTGTAGTGTCAACATCTTGAATTTCGGTACAGGTAAGTGTTTAGTGTAGAAAGGTCCAGAACAGAATGGGTCTCCAGGCTTTGTCCTTTCTGGGAACCAGAAAGAGTCTTGAGTAAAATCCTTGTCCTTGTTCCTGTGGGGGTACCTTTTGAATAGCTCTCATGTCCATGACTGCTGTAATTTGTCTTTGAGCCTCTGCCCATTGATTTGGTGGCAGATTTTGCATTCCTTTTAGCCTTTGCAGGGTGTGAAAATGGAACCTGTAACCTTGAGATACAATGTTGAGAACCCATTTGTCTTCGGTGATGCAATGCCAGTTGTGATAGAAAAGTGCCAGTTTTCCTCCTAAGGGGGCTGCCTAGAGAGAACTGTTTGGCAGCTGTAGTGGAAAGTCATTGAGTCTGTTTTTTATAAGGTTGAGGCCTGTCTTCTCCTTTCTGGCCTGGTGTGCCCCACTGTCGAGGCCTGTAAGGGCCTTGTGTGTGACCTCTACCTCTTGAACGTCTGTATCTGCCCCTTTGAGGTCTGTCTGTGACTGGAAAGGACCAATTCTTTGTTGGCCAATTTCTGCTAAAATGAGGAGGCTGAACCTGTAAGAAATCTTTCACCGTTTGCATAGATTTTGCCTTGTCCTCCACTTCTTTAATACCTCCTCTGCCTTAACTCCAAACAGCACATCCCGCTGCAAAGGTGCATCCAATAATTTTACCTTAACATGATCTGGTAATGTATGTTCTTTTAACCAAGCATGCCTTCTAATGACAGAGCCTGTAACTGCTGCTGTACAGGAGGCCTCTAAGGAGTCAAACCCACATTGCAAAGTATGTTTTCCCTCTTGTTCAGCAGCATGCAATAAATCCTGCATTTCTTTTAAGTTAGGAGGATCTGAATCTGGAAGCATCTTTTGTTTCAACTGAGACATACAAAATTGCTGATATTTTAGCATGTGAAACTGGCAATTCAAGGCTCTCATTGCTAAAGTTGCAGACTGATATACCTTCTTTCTCCATCTGTCTAAAGCTCTGGAATCTCTGTCAGAGAGAACTGGGTTTTTTGCTGATGAGGCCTTAATCCCTTTGGGTCCCTGAGAAATAGTTTCAGGGTCAGCAACAGGGCTTTTGTACAGAAATTTGTAAGAGTCAGGGACTCTGTAATATCTGTCAGGTTTAACTGGGGCTGGGGGTAAGGAGTCAGGGTTCAAACTGGATTCAGTGTACACATCATCCACAATGTCTAGAACTGGCAGGATAGCAAGGGGTCTGTGTTGAGGCAATAAAAGGAAGTCTCTGAGCCTTTTCTTGGATTCTGAGTAATCCTGACCTTCCCAGTGGAAATGCTCCCTCGTGGTATGTAAGGTCTCCCCAAAGGAGTAATCCTCAGGCGGAGAGGCTGACATAATTGATTCCTCAGCATCAGAATCCTCATAAGGGGGTAAAGAATATCCTAGGTCCGAAGAAGAGTCAGAGGAAATGGACACCTGGTCAGAAGATTCATAGTCTGCATCCTGTCTGGGCCTTTTATCAGGAGGGGGATGGGACCCCCTGATCAGGGTGATTAGGTCCTCGGCCATTTTTAGCATTTGTTTCTTAGGCATGGAAGCCTGTCCTGGAGAGAGTTATGTCTGTTTCTTTGCTTTTAAGGTGGGCTTAGACTTAACAGAGGGTTTAATGGTTAACTGGGTAGGCCAGAAAACACCCTCTGTAACTGTTGCTCAGCTACTTCGATTCCCTCTGTAGGCTAAGGATCGGTAAGCTGAAGGCCTAGTGCGTCCAAAGGCCCAGCCAGCTCCACATGGGAGTGGGATGCGGTCTGTGGTTCTGTGGAAGCGGTTGTCAGGGGCTGCGTAGGCACCACGCTGAAAACCGGCGACCGGCCTAGAAGAGGCCTCGCCGTCAGTTTTGGGCCTCAGATGCCTGTCCTTGCGCTTTTTATGCATTGCGGTTGTTGGAATTTCCAACGGCATGGTGTAATTGAATTTTCTACCAAAATAATGTCGGGCAAAATCAAACCGACGTTTAATAGTGCGCTTGTTAAACCTAACACAAAAACGACAACCAGTGACGTTGTGGTCAGGGCTTAGGCATAGAATACAACAGGAGTGGAAGTCCTTATGAGATATTTACTTCCCACAAGCAATACAGTTATTAACATTTACTGACATCGGTCTGAGGCAAGAAAAAGTTTCCCCAACGGGGTACTTAGCTTTTTTAGAAGACTTTGGATGTTCTTCATTCCACATTGCTGCAGTCCTAACCATTGGGTAGTCCACTGTCCAGTCGGCCCGAATACCAAAGTATATGGCTGACGTCGGTCAAGGCGCATTAGACTGATGTCAGGACGTCAGGGTACTAATGCGCATGACCGACGTCATATCCTCAGTCTTTTTTGCCGCATGGTCCGATGCAGAAGCAGTTTTGCGAGTGCAGGTTGGCGTTCTGAAATTTTCTGAAGTCGGAGTTTCAGACCGAATCAAAGTTGGCTAAGTACCCCGTTGGGGAACATTTTGGTTTTTCTTGCCTCAGTATTTAACCGGATGTCAGAAAAAGTGAATAACTGTATTTCTTGTGGGAAACAGATACCTCATAGGGATTACCATACTTTGTGTATACCTTGTTTAGGGCCTGAGCACGACGTTGTTGGATGCCGCTCTTGTGCTAGATTTAACAAACGCACTATTAAGAGAAGGTTAGACTGTGCCAGGTTAGTGTTTGGGAAGCGTTGTAATTATAAAATGCCGCCGGATGCTCCGGCCCGCTTCATCCAAAAAGCGCAAGGACAAAGCAGCAAAGCCTAGAGTTGAAGAACCGGCAGTCCCGGACGTCGGTTCTTTAGAAGGCTCAGTGGAGCCGGAGGTTTTGCCAGGAGTTTCTTTGGAGTCTCAGGCAGAGACTTTACTGTTACAGGATGTGCCCTCTCAGGAGGTAGGCCAGGCTGAGGGGGCTTCTCAGGTAGCTGTACTTCCCTCTCTTCCTAAGGTTGTTAGAGCCTCTCCTTCTGTTTCCAAGACTTCTTTGAGAGGTAGGCCAGGTTTAGCTTCAGTGGGGGCTTCTCCTAGCACTTCAGGTTCTGTGCCTAAGAAACATATGCTTAAAATGGCAGAGGATTTGATTACTATGATTAGGGGTTCTATGCCCCCTCCTGATAAGAGGCCTAGGGTGGAGCCTGAGTTTGAGAGTTTTGAGCAGTGTTCAGAGGCTTCTGAGTCTTCGACTGAAGACTTGCAGGAGTATCCTCCTTATTCTGATTCTGATGTGGATGATTCCACTCCTTCAGCTTCTCATCCTGAGGATTTTTCATTTTCAGAGACTCTGCATTCCATGAGGGAGCATTTTAAATGGGAAGGCCAAGATTTCTCTGATTCCAGGAAGAGGCTTAGGGAATTCTTGTTTTTACCCCAGCATAGGCCCTTAGCTATACCTCCTGTTTTGAATGTGGTGGAAGATGTTTTTGCAGAGGCTTCCTGAACCCTGATTCTTTGCCTCCTGCCCCTGTTAAACCTGATAGGTACTATAGGGTGCCTGAAGCTCATAAGTATCTTTTAAGAGTCCTAGGGCAGACCCGAAACTGTTTCTCAGGGGCCTAAAGGTGTTAAGGCCTCTGTTGTTAAAAATCCTGTTCCTCCTGATAAAGAGGCAAGGGCTTTGGATAGATGGGGAAAGAAAGTGTATACTTCTTCCACTTTAGCCATGAGGGCGTTGAATTGTCAGTTTCACATGCTAAAATATCAAAATTATCTCCTTTCACAATTGAAATCTAAGGTGGATGCTCTGGCGGAAGGTATTGAGTGTAAAGAGTTGCAGGATTTAGTTCATGTGTCTGAACAAGTGGGTAAGCATTCATTGCAATGTGGTTTTGATGCTGTGCAGGCCTCCTCGAGGGTGGCTGCCACTGGTTCTGTTCTTCGCAGGCACGCCTGGTTGAGGGATCAGAATTTAGCTGAGCATGTTAAGACAAGGATTTTGGATGCTCCTTTACAGTCTGATGTGTTGTTTGGTTCGCCTGTGGAAGCAGTTTTAAAGAAAATGGAGGACAAGGCTAAGTCTATGCAGACTGTTAAAGATTTTTTGCAGGTGCAACCTCCAAGTTTAGCAGAAATTGGCCTACTAAGGGATGGACATATCCTGCTTATGATTCCCAGTCTAGGGGTAGGTCTAGACGTGGTAGGGGCAGAGCTCAAGGTTCTTTTAGGCCTAGAACAGGGAGTTCTCCTGCTCAGACTTCTGGTGAGGGCAGGGGTCAGTCCTTCGTAAACAGACCCAATGACCTGCCTTTTCAGCTGCCAGTACATTCTCGTCTGGCAGCTCCTTTGGGAGGAAGACTGTCTCTTTTCAAAGAAAATTGGGATTTAATTACTCAAGACAGATGGGTTTTGGATATCATTCACCACGGTTACAGGTTTTATTTCCATACCTTGCCCCTTTCAAAGGCATGCCAGACGTTCCTCCTCCACAAAGGAAAGAGGCTCACAAGCAAATTTCTCTGTTACTCCAAATAGGGGCCATTCAGCCAGTCCCTGTACCAGAAAGGGGCCTAGGATTTTATTCTCGCCTGTTCCTAGTACCAAAGAAGGGGAACACGTGGAGACCAATTTTGGATTTATCTATCCTCAACACTTATCTGGACATTCCCAAGTTCAAAATGTTGACGTTACAACAGCTTTTACCTCTGCTGGGCAAAGATCACTGGATGGTAACTTTAGATCTCAAGGAAGCTTACCTTCATGTGCCTATAAGACTAAGTTGCAGAAAGTATCTGCGTTTTCGAGCTGGAAATTCTGATTATCAGTTCTCTGCATTGCCCTTTGGCTTATCTACTGCGCCCAGAGTATTCACAAAGGTTCTGGCTCCAGTGATAGCTTACTTCAGGCTAAAAGGAATTCAAATCTATCCTTACTTGGACGACTGCCTGATTCTGGCTCAAGAAAAGGAAGACCTTCTACAGCATTTGGAATATGTCATAGCAGTGCTAAGATGCCTAGGGTATTCTGTGAACGAAATAAAGTCCAGTCTAGTACCCTCTCAAGACATGTGCTTTCTGGGTGTGAGACTGAATACAGCAGCCCAGATGGCCTTTTTAACCCCGGACAAACAAAAGAATCTTCCCAGTTACTTCCATCAACTATCTCTTCAGTCCGGGCTGACTGCAAGAACAGTCCTTCAAGCCTTAGGGTTCATGGCATCTTGTATTCTGGTGCTTCCCAATGCCAAACTGCATATGAGGAAGCTGCAATGGTATCTCAAAAATGTATGGACACAGCACTGCCAGGATTTGGACACTGTCATTCAAATAATACCTTGCATTCAAAAAGAATTTTTGTGGTGGGCTCAGGAATGTCACCTAAACAAGGGACTCTCTGTGACCCGGCCAGAGGCGAGTCAGATTTTAACGACAGATGCCTCGGACATTGCTTGGGGAGCTCATCTAAATGGAAACTGGATACAAGACAAGTGGCCTGCCAGACTACAGCATCTACATATCAACATGAAGGAGATGTTAGCAGTCCAGTTTGCATTAATGGCTTTCAAGGAGTTACTTCTTCCAGGGCAGGTGTTGATTCTAACAGACAACACAACTGTCATGTGGTACATCAACAAACAAGGGGGAACACATTCTTATCCTCTATGCAGGCAAGCAATGATTTTATGGGAGACTGCGCTCAGCTTGCAACTAACTCTTCAGGCAAGGTTTCTGCCGAGCACAGAACTCCTTAGCAGATGTTTTAAGCAGACAAATCATGGATCCCCACGAGTGGAAACTGGATCTTCATGTATTTCAGAAATTGACAGTGTCATGGGGAACTCCAGACATAGATCTGTTCGCTTCTCCACTAAACCACCAGCTGCCAAAGTTTTGCACAAAGGGGTTTCATCACACAGCTTGGAAAGTGGATGCTCTTTCTTTCAGTTGGAAAAATCTTCATGTGTATGCCTTTCCACCTCTGCCTCTTCTCCCAAAGGTGCTCCTAAAGGTCAGACAAGACAAGCCAAGGATGATTTTAATAGCTCCAGATTGGCCTCGGCAACACTGGTACCCACTACTAAGGAGTCTGGTAAGGAAGCCTCCATGGCCTTTACCTTTGATTCCACACCTGTTATCTCAGAAGGACGGTCACCTGCTCAATGTCAAGCTTCACTCTCTTCATCTAACAGCCTGGCATATTCTGTTTTGAAACACAGCAGATCTCAACTTCCTCAACAAGTTTTAAATGTGATTATGGAAGCCAGAAGACCTAGTACAAGGAAAGTGTACGCAGAAAAATGGAAGAGATTTTTATTTTGGAGTGCAGCAAAGAATTTGGAGATTTCTGAGCCTAATTTGAGTGTGGCTCTTCAATATCTTACTGAGTTATTGGACAAAGGTTTGTCTTTCTCTTCCATTAAGATTCATGCTGCAGCAATTTCAGCTCACTATGATTGTGACCCACCATTGTTTTTGCATCCTTTGTTCAAGCAGTTTCTTAGAGGGCAAAGAATATAAGACCCCCACGTAGAGCTCCTACTCCTGCTTGGGATCTCAATTTTGTGTTGGAGAAACTTACTCTACAACCTTTTGAGCCTGCGGCTACTGCTGAATTGAAATACTTGTCATGGAAGACTGCTTTTTTGTTGGCTATTACTTCTGCAAGAAGGGTTTCTGAATTGCAGGCCCTTATGGCAGTAGAGCCCTTTTGATTTTCCATAAGGATAGGGTATCATTACGTACTAATCCTTCCTTTATGCCTAAGGTGGTTTCTAGTGTGGCTTTAAACCAAACTATTCATTTGCCTACTTTCTATGCAGATCCCCAAAACAAGCGGGAAAAGATTTTGCACACTTTAGATGTACATAGGCAGTTGCGTTATTATTTAAGCAGGACTAAGGATTTCAGGCAGTCTCAGCAGTTGTTTGTTTCTTTTGCTTTGAGTTCTCAGGGCAAGCCTGTGTCTAAGCAAACTATTTCTAAGTGGATTGGGTTTTGCATTTCATTTTGTTATTCCCATCATGGCAAGGAGATTCCAGCTGGGATTAGGCCTCATTCCACTAGGGCTACTGCCACTTCAACAGCATTTCTAAGGGGGGTGGCAACTAAGGATATTTTGGAGGCAGCTACTTGGAGTTCAGTGCATACTTTCTCTAAGCATTACCACCTTCCTCTCTACTCTAAATCTAGGGCTGGTTTTGCCACAGCTATTTTGCAAGGCATGTTGACAGCTACTGCTTCCTTATGATTTGCCAGCCTCCCTTACCTCTGCTTTGGGATTCTACCCAATGGTTAGGACTGCAGCAATGTGGAATGAAGAACATAGTACAGTTTTGTACCTACCATTAATGTAGATGTTCGAGGATCCACATTGCTGCAGTCCAATTTACCCTCCCTCCTTCCCCTCTGTGTTTAGGGGTGGTGGTGTGGGTTAGGCTATATTCTTGTAATTTTGTATATATTGTACATATGTTTGGTGCAGGGCTTTTTGGTGTTTTTGGTGTGGGCCTTGTCTTTTTGGGGTCTTCTGACATCTGGGGCAAGAAAAGACTGAGGATATGACGTCGGTCATGCGCATTAGTACCCTGACGTCCTGACATCAGTCTAATGCGCCTTGACCGACGTCAGCCATATACTTTGGTATTCGGGCCGACTGGACAGCGGACTACCCAATGGTTAGGACTGCAGCAATGTGGATCCTCGAACATCTACATTTATGGTAGGTACAAAACTGTACTTTCTGGATTCGGAATGAAAATCGCAGGAGTCGGCCGACCGGCACTTGCGAACTGCTTCTGCTTCGGGCACCGCGCGGCAAGAAAGACTGAAGAAAATTGTGTTGGCTGCATCTTATATACCCTTGTCGCACTGATGTCAGGGAGGAGGCGACAGCAACCGACGCCGGACCAAGACTTTGGAACTCTGGCCGACTGCGGGGCCGTCTGACGGCAGGATAACCCAAGTGTAATGACTGCAGCAGTGTAATGCGATGAACATCTCCACACAGATAGTGACTGGAAATTAGGATTTAGCCCTTCTAGACACTGTAGCTGTGAGGCAGAGATCTTACAACTGAGACAATGGGCTGCAAAATCCCATAGGAGCTTCAAATGGTGAAACTGTACAACTGCTCTGACTTTTTCTTCATTTGGTTGCAATCTCTGTGAAGATTATGGCTTACATATATTAACTATTTTCATCGTACCCTACCAAACTAATTAATTAAAACATGGCTTAAATATCTTAACTACATTCTCCTTATTTTACCTAATGAATTTAGTAGTTAATTGCATCCCCAATTTGCAGTTATATGCATCTACATGAGTTTGCTCCTTTACACCGCCTCAGTCACTGTTTTCCCTAGTTCTCTTTCATCTAACATTGTTAGGTGATTTATTCTTGCTAGTTAAACCTTACTATAATTTATTGTTCTTATGCAAGATGCATATCTACCTGGATTTGCCAGTTCTTACCATTAATAGTGTTTCTAATAATGTACAATGTTATATTTATTTGGATTAACATGGAGTTTAACTGTGAGAAGGTATTTTTATTTGGGTTACTGACCAAGGTCTTTGCTGACAAAGGTCCTTGGGTCAGTCAACGTAACCATGTATCAAATGGATAAATAAATAAAACTTGCATTAATCCTAAAGCCATTAGTATATGATGAGATGGAGTTTGGGAAGAGTGAGGAAGCCAAGTGTTGAGGCTGTGTGGAACGTTTTGAAATGCTTTGAAAAACCTAGTTGTCTGATGTAACAACTTTCCAGCCTGCTATGAAATGCTGAAGGCTGTCTCCTAGGTAAATGAGTTTGAGAGACATAAGTGGATTGCTGCTGTAGTTACTGGAATTTTCCTCTGTTGATGACATTTTTCATTTTAATGGAAAGGGGAAGAAGGATGCAGCTTGCTTTCCTTTATAGGTTTTCTGCATTAGAATATATTTTCTGTAAAAAAAAAAATGCATTAAAATATATATATATATATATATAAAAGACTTTTTTGTTTCTCTCTGCATCCTTTATAGAACTGAACTTTAAAAGTCAGCATTGTAAACCAAGGAATTAAGAGCTCTATTAGGTAAGTTACAGGTGGTGTGCACTTTCATGTCATAGCTGTTAATGGTTCTGGAGTCTTGTTAAAATGTAAAGATGATGGGAGCACAGTCTTTGCTGCTGTCCTGATGAAACAAAAAATAGGAGCCGATTTCACTTCAAGATTATTAAAAAGGTCAGGCCATTCTACAGTCTGTCTGCTTTTTAAAGAGTAGGAGTATGAGTATGGATATCCGGAAGTCAGGAGTTAGAAGCTGATACATCTCTTAAATTATGAAGCAGTGAAGGAACTGATCATTTAGCTTGCTTAATCCTTATTTTTAAATAACCTCTTTAGAGAAGAATAATTTCCTAATGGTCAGCTGTTAACTTTCCCTCCATATAAAATGTTCATTACTCAAATGTAGTATACATTTGAAACATTGGGACCTGTTAGAGTGAGTCCTGAAATACGGAGACTGAATGGCCGAAAAAACTGACTAACTTATACAAAGTCCGAGATGGCCATTTCTTGAAGCATTCCCTTTTTTCCGGGTATGGTGATCTTGAAGTTGGTATATATAAGTTCAGGGGGTGTGGGGGCTTTCCCTAACATGAGGAAGGTGCAGGGGCAGGGCTTGCCCCTTGCAGAAAAAGAAATGTAAACAAGAAGAGCATTCTTCGAGATTCAGTTTTCTTCTGTAGTTTTGGTCTTTTTTTTTTTTCAGCTTGATGGCACTTGGCATTTTGAGCACCAACATTTCAAAGGGGAGCCTAATGTATGTATATGTGTGTGTGCGTTTGTGTGTGTGTGTGTGTGTACACATACACACACACACTTTTTTTTTTTTTGCCTTGCCTTCTCAGTGATAGTACATGTGGAGTTTCATTGGATTCTTTTTTTCTGAGGTGGAGCTGTGCTGGTCCTGTGCAGATGTGGAAATAGCTGATAATTGGCAGACTCATAAGCAAATTGCTTATCATAAATGGTGAGAACAGGGGAGAGGTTACAAAATTAAGTGGGCCTTCTTTCATAAGTTGAAAACTGAGACACCCTTTGGAAGTATTCATTATGTCATATTATGAATTATTTTGCTGAAGCTGAATCCTCTAAACTTGGAGGATTGCTTTTTGGGGCTTTGTCAAAGACACTGGCATAGAAGCAGGCTTAACTTTGAATCTGACATAAATAATACACATTTTTGCAGCTTTATGATGTGCTTTAGAACTTTTTTGAGAGTTGTCAATGGATCTGTGAAGCTTCATTAGATGAGACTCTTCTTTTCAAGAACTGGTGTGTCATATATCTAACACTTAGTGGTTTTCTTTCTTTCTTTCTTTTTCCTCCATTTAGAAAATATTTTAAATTTCTGAAAAACTCATCCTTTCTGAATACTTTTTTTGTTAAACATGAAGAAATATTTTTTAAGTTTTCTATGTGTAGTTGCTTTATTAAAGTAAGATGCAACTCGCATAATTGTGCTGTGGTCAGGCCTAGATAAAGAGCAATATGTGTAAAAGTTTTTAAGGACGGCAAGTACATCTCTTAACTGCTTTGCAATGGAAATATGTACAGATAGGGATGTATAGAAGAAATTATTCAATACACAACAAATGGCCAACACTGCAATCATAAAGAAATGTAGCCAAGAGCAGACCATGTTTTTTTTTTCAACTTTAAGAATTCAAGAACGTGCATAGCAGTTTTCTTCATGTAAAGGTTCCTTGTATTAACATTAGGACCTACACAGGTAGGAAACCACCACTGACCTACACAGAGATTGAAGACATATTAGAGTGATACCCGCAAAGTAAAACCTGATCGACACCACCCTGTCTTAGGTTCATAGGTAGGTACTAGGCTATCGGCCCTGGGGCCTGTATAAGCCTAGCCAAAAAGGTTCCCTGGCTTTCGCCAGCCAAGA
Source organism: Protopterus annectens (assembly GCF_019279795.1). Taxonomy (NCBI): domain Eukaryota; kingdom Metazoa; phylum Chordata; order Ceratodontiformes; family Protopteridae; genus Protopterus; species Protopterus annectens. The sequence continues at coordinate 314,679,383 of NC_056737.1, read as the reverse complement.
AAATTATTTTCCTGTGCCCCTGTCAAGCACTGCTGCAGAAGTGATCCCCAGGGTGAATTTTCTATTTCCCATCCAGTCGTCAAGGTTTTTCTTAAAGAGGGGCAATGAGGAGCTTTGCTTGACATGAATGGGTAGTTTGTTCCAGAGTATGGGAAGTCTCTGGGGCAGGAATCTATCCCTCCAGCATGTTCTGTTTATTGTGGTGACAAGGTTTAGGTCCCTGGAGTGTGTGATTCGGAGAGATTGGGATTTCTTTAAGTGTAGCATGTCCAACCGCTCTGGGTTTGACAAAGCTTTGTATGTTACGCAGAGATTGCTTCTGAATAGGCGATATGGAATGGAGTAGAGCTGGAATTTTTTTAGACAGTCTATGTATGGCATCTGTTTGAGGCCTTTAATCCTCTTAGTGAGGTATTTCTGTGGCCTTTCCAATTTTTGTAGGTGTCTTGTGAGATGCATGCCAAACGGGGCATTGCACTCTATAATGGGTCTGATGAGGGATGAGTAGAGAGGAACAGTGACATCTTTTTTCTAGAGAGGAACCCTTTTGTGATGAGGTGTGCCACGTAGAAGGATTTCCTGACTACTGTGGCGATGTGGTTATCAAAGGAGAGACTACTGTCCACCTGTGTCCCGAGGTCTCTTATCACACTTTCAGTGTTTAGTGAGCTACTGCCTATGTGGTAGTTCATGGGTACCAAGTTTTTCCCAAAGGGGATGACAATGCACTTCTTAGCATTGAGCTTGAGGCCATGACTTTGACTCCAAGCATCTGTCTCTGTGAGGCCCTTTTGTAGAATGTCTACATCATTAGGTGATTCTATTATGGCTCTCAGTTTGCAGTCATCTGCGAACTTTGTTAGCCAAAGACCTTGTGTGTTGGCCTGCACTTCAGAGAAGTAGATGCCAAACAGGAGAGGACCCAGGACCGAACCCTGTGGTACTCCACTCGTCACTGGTATGAAGTCAGACTTGGAGTCGGCTACTTTTACTGTGTGGGTTCTGTCAGTGAGTCAGTTGGCTAACTATCTTGTGACATACGGATTTATGTCCAGTTTAGTGAGTTTATCTGTAATTCCACAGCGGGGAATGGTATCGAAAGCCTTGGTGAGGTCAGGATAGGCTGTGTGCACTACCTTGCCCTCATCTATGGCTCTAGTGACTGCTTCAAAGAAGTCAGTCAGGTTTAGTAGACATGATCTACCTTTTACAAATCCAAACTGAGAGGGTTCCAGGGTTTGGAGGTTACCTGTGTCTTTATTTATACGCTCCAAGATGATACGTTCCATGGCCTTGCAGACCAGGCTTGTCAGGCTAATGGGGCAGTAGTTTCCAGGGTCCATGGTGGCACCCCATTTGTGGAGTGGGATAACCATCGCTGTGCGCCATTCAGTAAGCATATAGCCAGAGGTGAGGCTATGATTGAACATGGTACTTAGGTGAGGTGCCAGTTCATTCTGTAGTTTGTGCAGTACACAGCCTGGGATGTTAGCTGGTCCCATGGATGCTGTGTTCTTGGCTTTGAAGAGTGTGGTCTTTACTTGTTCATCCGTGATTACAAGGGCTTTCCATTCTTGCGATATTAAGATGGGCCCTTTGGAGGGTGAGGGGGGTTAAAGTTTGCACTGAACCTATCTGCCAGGATGTTGGCAGTATCGGTTGGTTCTGTATATTTAGTGCTATTGTGCTGTAGCTCAGAGCAGATCTGAGTGTTGCCATTGAGATTCTTGACATAGCCATAGAATGCTTTGTGGTTGTCTTTGGAATCAGTAGCAATTTTATTTTCATAACTAGCTTTGGAGGATTTTATGAGGGATCTCAGCTTCTTGCTGAGGCTGACCCGGGAGTTCCTCTAATCTTGGGATTTTACTCTTTTTTTTTTTTTTGCAACAGCTTCTTCCTTCTTGTAGAGTTTGTTTATGGCAGGGGACCACCAGATTGGCTTCCCTTTTTGGAGGATAGAATCTTGGTTCTGTTGGGGATGGCACGATCCATGCACACGTGTGTGTGCTTATACAGTGCATTTGTGTAAGATTCAGCAGTCATGCCTCTATTTTCTGTCTTTTGATTCCTTATTTAGGAAACCATCGAAAGACAAACACAGCTGGCCTGAAAAAGAAAGAAAATACAAGAACAGTTCTTAAATGTGACTTTTATGAACCAATATTACATTATTCTGGAAATTGCCCAGTTGAAAAAATACAGCAAAAGAAGTTAGGCAGTCCTCTCTAGATCTACATCATTGCAGGGGAAAGAAGACTAGCAGAAAAGATTTGTTACTTGAACCTAGATCTTCAGTCTACCCTTCCCAATTCCTTTCCTGTAGAAGGCAAGTTTTATTGTCATGTAGAAGCTCTGAAAGACAGTACATCAAACAGGTCATAATGGGTGTTTGGTTTTCCTTAACTGCACTCTTTACTGTCTGTTTTGCAGCAAGGAGTCCTTTTGTCCCAATACCGCAACTTCCCAAGGCCAAGGAACCACATAGCAGCATGTGCTGTGTCTTCATCCTTGACACAGTGAAAGTTTTTTTCTGCTTTAAGCCCTGATCCAGTCCCAGTGGCTGACGTGAGTACTTATTGCCACAAAGGCATACAGTTCCTTCCAAGTATGCATGCTCATTTCCAGATACTCACTAATGAAGGCTACTGTGAAAGAGGCTTAGTAGCGCTAAACGCACATCAATAACATATGCTGCAGCATACTATGCAACTCTTTCTCCTTCTGGTATGTGCTGGCATTAAAACAGATTGAACTGTGAGTTTAAGGACTCCCTACAGGATTTCCTGACACAGTTGGGGGAACTTGTTAACCAAGAAGACAACATTATTAAGTTGTCTTGGTTTAGAAGAAACAGTAAATAATAAGGCCTTATTTAGCTTAATATTACTGGCAGTCAAAAAATCAATTGCACAAAATAAGTTAAGCACTCAGTTTTGTAAAGGAAATAAAAGAAACAGAGATGGCATCATTAAATGATGTAGGAGGTAATTTTTACAAAAGGTGCATTTAGAAAGAGTATATGCTCAAGTAGATGACTGAAATAAGGCTGTTAGGAGCTGTACAGTGAATCTGTATGTTCTAATGCACAAGAGTAAAGGGTAGAGGTATGATCTGTAATGCATATGCACAATAATTAAGTCATTGTTAATGTATGTGAACTCATTTATAATGTGCTGAAGATATAATGCTATTAAAAGCAGGTTGAACTGCCACCATTCCCCCAGGATGGACACAGCAGGCACCAGTCAGCTACTCTCACACTGGCTGCTCTAGTGCTCATACTTCCTGTCAATCCTGAGTTGCATTGGGTCACAGTCAGAGCTTTATCCCTCTGAGCCATCAAGTTGGTTGGAGAAACTAGGATTTTAAAATTCTTAACAACTCTATCTTTTCTCCAGAAGCTCAGGGAATACTCAGCCAAACAGAGACCTACTACAGGAAAATCATGTTTAAAACTGGAAGAAGATCATAAATCTGGGCACACAAACAACACCTATGTTCTCTCAATTGCCCAGTTCCAAAGATCTAAAGTTGGAGACCTTGTATCACTGGTTCATCATTTACCCAGAAGTTCTTGCACTCTGGGAAGGCTTCCTGCTTGTTAAATGTTATCTTCTGAGCCACCAGTTCTTTCTTGACACTTTAGTATAGGTTATGATCACAGTCCTTGCTGTCACTGGTGAATATTTCCATTTTTAAATTCTGCCATTTGAAACTGATTCAGATATTGTACTGCATCTGCTATTAAAAAAGTGCACCTTATGGGACTAGCAGGAGGGTCCTTTTTGCGGCTAAGAGGAATGTATATGCTGGCAATAGCCCTGGCTCTGACTGCATCTTTTTATTTTCATTTGTTAACTGGGATAGAATATCAACCTAAATGACCTATTATCCAGTTCATCCCAGGTGCTCTACAAATCTGAAGTAACAAGAATACACAAACTGATTGTAGTACAAAAAAACTATATTACGTAATACATTTTACACAAATAAATGTAAGCATACAAATGGACAAAATGGCTGCATGTTTTCCAAAACAAAAAAATAAAAGTTACTTATTTGTACTTCCCATGCTTTAAGTGATACATTAGTCGTGTCTTGTTTTGATATTGCATAATTTGTTTGTGTCTTTAGGCTTTTCCCGGTTAGGGGTCGCCACAGCAGAACTCCGATCCGCTAATGATTGGCAGTTGATTTTTTTACGTACCGGCTTGCCAGGCCTGACGCTCAACCTTCAACGAAGGTATGCCCATTTACGCATGTCTCCACGCAGAAGACGCTCTAGTTGAGAATCGAACTGGACAGCGTCTTACTGTGAGGCGACAACGCTACCGCAGCACCACCACCACTTTGATATTGCATAGCAATGTTAGTAAATCTGCTTATTCAATTGATTCACATGTGTAAAATGTTTGACGCAAAATGCATATAGCTAACTACACCATGCCCAGAGTCAGACAATTATAGTGCCTCTGAGAATACATAGCATGTCTGTTAGGACCTAATGTTAAACTTTTGTCTTCAAAAATATATTTATGCCGCTTACAGGTGTTAACATTTAAACGTTTGTGTAGATCTTAAGGAAGATGACAAATTGTTTTCCCATTCTCACTTCCTCTTAATGGCCATATTGTTTTTGTATGCAAATGGGGTATTTTCCAGTTTAGAAACAAGTTCCTCAGAAGTGTTCAAAGTATGCCACAACGTCTGTATAATATCCTTAATAGCTATGTTGTCAGTAGAAAAGTTCAATACCATACTATTGCTAAATATTAGCATGGTCATCATCTAACTTTTGAATTTTAATGTACAGGTTCCATTAAAATAGGTGTAAACTTATTCTATTTCTTAGTTAAAAACCTCAGAAATACATTCAGAAAGTTAGTTTTCAGGAAACTGTTCATCAAAGAACATTGTCTAAGAATACTTAATTCTTGTAAAATTGTTTCAATTGATACCAGTTTAGAAATCCATACTAGTTGTCCCATGACATCATTCTACCTAATTCTAAAAGGATGGTTACTATTGTAATGGATATGTCTGCTTTCTAAACGCAGTGGTCTAACCTATGTATTGTGCAGTGGGGAAAAAATAGTCCTCAGATAAAGCAGTTTTGGCTACAATTTTGGGCCAAAGTAAATTGAATATGTCAAATGTCACTATTAGAAAAATTTTGATGATTTATAGTTTTTCCTGAGTTTAAACCCTCCAGCCCCATCTTGGTTACAGTGGTTCTTTCCATCAAAAAAGTTAGATGGAAATCACCTCAGTCTCTACAGACATAGTTAAGGGTTTGCATATTTTCCATCAAATATGCAAGGTGGAATCGGTATTAGCATGGAGGAAAGGTAAGGAAGCATATTTCTTTTAATGTGACCCTTATTTCTAATTATATTTGGAACCCTAACTTAACTGCTTCTTTGGTTCACTTGGTTGTGGACATATTTTTGTTCTCAACACTGACTAATTGAGTCACTGTATGCCACTGCTCTTAATATTTCCCAGAGTATAAAGAATTAATAATAACACAATAAATTCACTTCTTTACCTTTTCTACCTGTTTTCTCACTATCATGTAGATGATGTATGCATCATATTGTAAGCGCTTATATACTTTATATTGCATGTGTACTATGTGTATATGTATTTGTGTGTATGTTCTTTTAGACTTGGCAGTATTTTACATCATATGCTTGTTTGAACATAGTTGTTTTGAAGTTTCGGAGTATAGTGTTTTGATGGTTGAGTTGAAATGTCATTACCAAAGATGATTATTTTTTACTATGGTTTTTAAAGTGACACAGTGTTGTATCATAATGTTGTGTGTAATCTGTATTTAATTTGATTACTCATCTGAATATAAGTTTACATCTAAACTACATTCCTCTGTTATTAAATAAATAAATTTTTGCAAAAATTTGATTCAGAGATATGTTTAGGTACAGTGAGGAAAGACATCATTTTGACTAATTTGCATGATTTTGAATTGTGTGGCTTTACCAGTTGTGCTACTCAGCACGCCACTATAACCCTCATTCAGTCTCCCACACATATGGAGATAACATTCATACCTCTTAACTGTCCCCGAGTTTAGAGTTTACAGAACATCCCAGATGTTGCATCTAACATTTCCTGTCCCATGAAATCTTGTATTATTACAGTCAATCATGACAAACATTAGTTTCATTCTTCTTGTTCAGAAAATGCATTGTGATGCAAGACCTGTTGCTGTGTTAACTTTGATGCAACTTAAAATTAAATTTTTTTCTTGGTGTCATGTAGTGCTCTTCACAGACGTCTTGAACACAGCAGTTTTTGAGAGGTATGGCAGCTGCTCAACGCATGGATGTATATACCCCCATAACTCTGAACTATCCCTGATTTTGTGTCTTGTACCTGTCCCATGACTCACACTGACCATTACAGTCAGTCAGTAATGACAGACTTTTGAGTTTCATACTTAATTGTTCAGAGTATGCTTTGTGATGTTAGACCTGTTCTGTAACCTTTGTAAGTGACTTAGGGTAATGTCAGTAGAATCTCCCTGGTGTCTTATGCTTCCTCTTGTTAGGAAAAGGACCAGTGATACAAAGCATGTTGTCCTGTTAATTCTTTACATGACTTTGAGTAATATTTAGAAGTTCCTGGTATCTAGAGTCTCCCAGTATTACAGGCTTTGCTTGTTAGTCTAGGGGTGTTTAAATGTATGACAACATTCTCCACCAAACACACACACACACACACACACACATAAAAACACCCCAATTTTACCCGTCTCCTAACTCACCTCCCTACTGCAACCACCCAGTCAGACATAATCATCTTTTTCCTCAAATCCCTCTGGTGTTATCCATATAGCCGCCATGGACCAGAGGCTAGTCAAGTCCTCTATGGCTGTTGGGGTCCCCTGAGTGGGCAAGGGAGACTCCTAATAAGAGAAGGAGCAGGGGATGTATCCCTGTTTAGCCAGAATGTTATGCCCATCCTTGGGAAGGCTGCTAGTGACAATAATAGGTGTGTGTGCCCTAACCTTCATGTCAAAAAGAGAGAGAAAATTAACATTTATCTTTGGTGTCAGATTCTCTGGACAGGAGTAATTTATTGGGGTTGTCTCAGAGTCTTGTGTAGGCTATTGACCCTGCTTGTGGCTATTGACCCTTCTTGTAAGGTGATTTCTGGTTAAAGGAAAAGGGATTCCTCTTTCCCTGAAGAGGGTCCAGATGTGGAATCTGAAAGGGAGTGTGATGGCACAGATGCTGCTTTTTCTCATCAGATTTCCAATTCCGACTTTAAGGAGAGTATTGTACCTGAATCTCCTTGTGAGGGATTCCCTTTCTCTGAGACTATTTCCAGAATGCGCCAATGTTTAAAAATGAGGTTTCTCAGTCCCTTAGAAAAGACAATTAACTGCTACAACTGGAAGTTCTAGAACCCTCATCTATCCCCCTGTGCTGTCAGCATTGGAGGATTTGTTTGTCGCAGTGTATGGTTTTCTTGACAACCATCCTGCTGCCCTGAAGAAAGCAGGTAGAATGTACAAAGTTCCTCAGTCTTTCAAGTTTTATACACTAATCCCAAACCTGGCTCAACAGTTGTAGCTTTAGATAATCCAGCTGCTATCAAGCACTTTAATTCTAATCCTTCTCCTTCAGACAAGGATGGTAAAGCTATTGATAAGTTTGGGGAAAACAGCGTCTATGCAACTTTTGAATTTTCAGGCTCATATGTTAAAATGTATACTAACTGTGAATGAAGAGGAATGTTTTAGCTACAGTCTTCTCTTGTGAGGAAAAATCTGCTTTGTGTAGTCTATTTTCTTTTGTTTCACTGATCACTAATTTTAAAGTGTGTTTATGACTCTGTAGATATTGCTTCCAGGGCTGTTGCCATTGCCACTGTTTTGAGGAGGTTTTCTTGACCTCATTCTCAGAATTTTTCCAGGAGATATCAAAAATGGAATGTTCAGATCTCTTTTGGATAGAGATTTGTTTGGATCCTCTGTTGCAGAGGTTATCAAAATGTGTGATGAGAAAGGTAAGCTAATTTAGGGAATTTCTCAGATTTTTCAGTACTCCTTTATAAATGTTCTAGTGGAGTTTCTGTTCCCTTGTCCATTTTTGGCAGGAAGTATGCTGGTAGGCAAACATTTATAAAGCAATGGCAGGGAGATTCCCAAAGGAAAGATGGAACTCCCCAGAATTAAGAACAGTCAGATAAGGCAGAATGACTGCATAAGGGATGTTGCCTACCACTGGCAGTCTCTTATCCCTTCCTGAAATTCTGAATCTCCTTTTCTCTCTTTGGCTGCAGATCTTTTCAGACAAATGGTCTGGTAGATGAGGAGGAATCCCCTGAAAAGGGCTAATTTCTTCCCACTGCCATAAGTATCTAAATGACTCACCTTCAGAACCCAAGCCCTTCTCTTCCTTCGTGTACTCCATCGTATGCTGTCTCAAGTGGTAATAGAAGCAGTTCCTCCTTTCTAGTTGGGATAAGGATTTTATTCAAGAATGTTTTAGTGCCAAAGAAAGAATACCTCAGGATTCTGGATCTCAAGCCATTCATGATTCCTCTTGCAAGACTCCACATGGGAAAGATGCAATGGTATCGGAAGTCTCTTTGGTCCAAACATCAACACCCATTGCTTTTTTCATATTCCAGTTATGAGATTTTTGAAGAGAGAAGCCACTTGATGGAAACGTCAAATATCCCAAATATTCAGAAGTAATCCAGAAGGATCATTGTGGTGACTTCCTTTTGGCCTAGGCAACAGTGGTTCTCCCTTCTTTTGGAATTGGCTAGAGGCAGTTACCTCAGGATCCCTCACACAATGGATGTTTGATACATACTGACCCTAAACAACTGCAACTTGACTGCTGTGGATGCTAGGGTCTTAATACCTTTTAGGCACCTATTTACTGAGGACATGTAGCATATGTGCTAATGGAGGCAGGAAAGTTTGATACTAGAAAATCATATTTAATCACATGGAAAAGGTTTTCTAACTGGTGCTAACAAAACAGCCAGCACCCATTCAGGACTAGTGTTCTCTGGTTTTAAAGTATTTCTGTGAGCCACTATATGATAGCCTGTCTTACTCCTCTGTCAAAGTCCATTTATTGGCCATTTCAGCATGTCTGCCCTTGCCCCCCCTTTCAATGCATTCTTATGTCAAAATGTTTTTGAAAGAGGTGATGAATACAAAGCCTCCAAGAAAACCATTGTCTCCTTCTTTGTATCTATAGTTTGTATTACAGAAGCTAACACATGCTCTCTTTTAACCAGCTCATGTGGCTGGCTTGAGGTTCTTAACATGGAAAGCATTTTTTTCTGATTGTTCTGACCTCTGCAAGAAGAGTATCTGAGCTGCCAGAGCTTATGGTGGACCAGTCTTCTCATTTTCCACAGACACAAGGTTTCTTGAGAACTAATCCTCTTTAAATCTTAAGTGGTATCTTGAGTTTCTCCTCATTTTCTTTAAAAAAACCTAAAATGAGTGTGAGAGGATAAGTCACATATTGGATGGCCTGACAACTTGGCTACTATCTGGACAGAACAGAATCTTTCTGACCTTCCAGCCATTTTGTTTGTTGTGAAGGTAAGAAGGGGCAACCTGTATCAAAGCAAACTATTTTCCAATGGTTGTCTCAAGCTGTTAACTTTTTGTTCCCACCACAGCAAAATTGTTCCTGACAGGGTCAAGACTCATTCTACCAGGGACTTTAAATTAATATATGGCTTTTTGGAAAAGGTTGGACTACATTTCTTTTCCAGGTCTAGAACAGGCTTTACTAAGACCGTTCTTCAGGGGCTATCCATCCCTTACCCTTCCACCTCCCATTTCCCATTTCAAAGCTATGGTAGTCTACTATATAGCTTGGACTACTGTAGCAGTGGTTAATATGAAGAATATAGTACAGTTATGTAAGTAAACTTTTTTTAACAGTAAACATTTTTATTAAATTATCATTTATGACATAGGTAATCATATATTTGTAAACATTAAAACAAATCATGTTGACATAATCTTAGTTGCAAACATACATTACAAACCATTATGACACAATTTTAGTTGCAAACTTTATACATAATATATCTACCCAGTCATTGTCAGTCAAACATTACATAGCTTATTCAAATCCTGCCTACTTTTAAACCTCAATCCTCCCCGTATATATTGTTTCCACAATTCATATTTTTTCTATGTAATTTGCTCCTACCATTTTCTAAAGATCCCAATTCAAGTTTTTATTTCTGTTACAATATTCACTACTTCTAGTACAGTTGGTTTAGACTTTGATTTCCATTTTCTAGTAATTATTTTTAGCGCCCACCATAATTAGACTCAGCAAGGCCTTACTTTGCCTAGGAAACTCCAATTCTGTATCATAGTTCGGAAAAAATCCAGACATCACAAACTTGTTCACCCAGTATCTCAGATAGAGTAGTCTGATGGGAATCTTTAAAGTCTGCCAACTCTTTGCGCTCCCAGAAAATATGTTCCCAGTTACCTCTTTTTTCCCATCACACTGCCAGCATTTGCTGTCTATCTGAGGAAAAAATCTCTGGAGTCTACTTGGGGTATAAAAATACCCAAGTAAACATCTCCAAACAAAAATCCTAAATCTTTTAGATTTTGTTGCATATTTGGGAGACATACATACAGTGGATATAAAAAGTTTACACACCCCTGTTAAAATGCCATTTTATTGTGATATAAAAAAATGAGACCACAATAAATCATTTCAAAACGTTTCCCACCTTTAATGTGACCTATAACCTGTACAATTCAATTGAAAAACAAATCTGTTAGGGGAAAAAATATAAAAAAATAAAAATCGTACAATAAGCTGGTTGCATAAGTGTGCACACCCTTAAACTAATACTTTGTTGAAGTACCTGTTGATTAATTACACCATTCAGTCTTCTTGGGTAGGAGTCTATCAGCATGGCACATCTTGACTTGGTAATATTTGCCCACTTTTCCTTGCAAAAGCACTCCAAATCTGTCAGTTTGCAAGGGCATCTCATGTGCACTTCTTGTGATCTTCTTCAGGTCACCCCACAGATTTTCTATGGGATGTAGGTCTGGGCTCTGGCTGGGTCATTCCAAAACTTTAATTTTCTTCTGGTGAAGCCATTCTTTTGTTGATTTGGATGTATGCTTGGGGTCATTGTCATGTTGAAAGGTGAAATTCCTCTTCATCTTCAGCTTTCTAGCAGATGTCTGAAGGTTTTGGGCCAAAAGTGACTGGTATTTAGAACTGTTCATAATTCCCCCCACCTTGACTGAAGCCCCAGTTCCAGCTGAAGAAAAGCAACCCCAAAGCATGATACTGCCACCACCATACTTCACCATGGGGATGGTGTTTTTTTTGGTGATGCAAAGTGTTGATTTTGCGCCAAATGTACCTTTTGGAATTGCGGCCAAAAAGTTCAACCTTGGTCTCATCAGACCATAACACATTTTCCCACATGCTTTTAGGAGACTTGATGTATTGTTTTGCAAATTTTAGCCAGGCCTGGATGATGTTTTTTTGTGTAAGAAAAGTCTTCTGTCTGTTGTCCCATATTTTCTCCACTTTTTGATGACTGTCTTAACTGTGTTCCATGGTATATCCAATGCTGTGGAAATTTTTTGTATGCTTCTCCTGACTGGTATTTTGAACAATGAGATCCCTTTGATGCTTTGTAAGCTCTCTGAAAACAATTGCTTTTGCTGTAGCAGGCAACTGAGTAAATGTCAGGAAAATTCTACTAGGACAGCTGAACTTTATTTGGGGTTAATCCTACTCTCTTTAATTGATGTCAGGTGTGTACCCAAGAAGACTTGAATGCTGTAATTAAATCAAAAGGTGCTTTAACAAAGTATTAGTTTAAGGGTGTGCACACTTATGCAACCAGCTTATTGGGGTCTATATTAGCGTATCGAATGGACTAAATAGCGAAAGCTATTTAGTCGATCCGATACTGTCGAAATGGCAAAACAGCGAAGACACGAACATTGAATTTTTTCCCAGGGAAAAAATTCAGTGGGCCATCTTCGGGACTTTGCCCTTTCCTCCACTATGGTGCGATCTCAGAGTTGGTATATTTAAATAGGGGGGGTGTGGGGGCAAAGCCCCCCACTTACCTTTGTGATTACGGTTTTTTTTTTTTTTGTTTGTTTTTTTTTTTTGCGGAGCAGCGAATTCTTTCCCTGGGAAAAAATTCACTGTTCCGTGTGTTCGATATTTTGTGGTTTAGACATTATCGGTACGATGAAATAGCGTTCGCTATTTTCATTGTGCGATTTAATATATACTCGCGTATTGTACGTTTTTATTTTTTATATCACCCCCCCTAATCCGCGGTGGTGGTGCTGCGGTAGCGTTGTCACCTCACAGTAAAGACAATGTCCGGTTTGATTCTATTTCTTCCCACATTATTTACTTAACTTCTGTTCTAGATTCTACTAAAAACTCTACCAGTGCTGGTCTTTCATTTTAGATCCCCTATTTCTTTCTCTTTGCCTATACTTCTGATATCAATTGTTGATAGGGAAGGCAATCTCTAACCTGTAGTCCAAATAACTTATCGGTGTCTTCGCAGTCTATTACCTTACCCTCTCTAGTTATTTGCTGCCAATACCTTAGTTCTTTTGCCAGTTTTCTCCAATAAATTCCAGCCCTTTGTTGCTGTTTGTCTGTATCCCTAACTGCAGTCATCCCTATTGGCAGAATCTCCTTTCTCCATTCACATGTTGGCTTAGTTCTTGGAATACTTTCTGCTACTTTATGAATATCATATTCTGTATGATTATTGTTATTCTCCTTAAAGATCTGCATCCAAAATCCCAATCTCTCCTTGTTTCATGAGCTTTCCCCCTGTTTCATCATCATCATCCCTTTCCACTTTGAATTATAGGTTTCTAGTTATGCTATCTATAGGAGCCTTAACGGTGAAATGAAGAAATACCCCTTAAGGCCATGGTTCTGACATCAGTCGTTGGTTTCAGTGAGGCCTTTCTGTAGAATGTCAACATCACTTGGGGAGTTAATAATGGCTCCCAACTTGCAATCGTCTATAAACTTTGTCTGCCAGAGTTCCTTCGTGTTGGACTGGACTTCTGAGAAGTAGATACCAAACAGGAGAGGACCCAGGACTGATCCCTGTGGGACTCCACTCGTGACTGGTCAGCATTCTGATTTGGAGTCAGCTACTTTAACATCTGTGAGCCAATTTGCAACCCACCTAGTGATATAGGGGTTGATGCCTAGCTTAGTGAGTTTTTCTATGATTCCTGAGTTGGGGAATGTTATCGAAGGCCTTGGCCAGATCAAGGTAGGTTGTATGAACCACCTTGCCTTCATCCACAGCTCTGGTGACTGACTCAAAGAAGTCGACCAAGCTGATCAAGCATGAGCTACCCTTCACAAAACCAAACTGTGTGGGATCTAGAGTTTGGAGATTCCCTATATCCTTGTTTCTAAGGTCTATGATGATGTGTTCTATAGCTTTGCATATCAGACTTGTCAGGCTAATGGAGCAATAGTTCCAGGGTCTCTAGTCGCTCCTCCTTTGTGGAGAGGGATGACTGTAGCAGTGCGCCATTCGGTAGGAACAAAGCCTGAGGTGAGGCTGTGATTGAACAGGGCACACAGGTGAAGTGCCAGTTCACTTTGTAGTTCATGAACACAGCCAGGGATATTGTCAGGTCCCATAGAAGCTGTATTCTCAGCCTTGGACAGTGCTGTTTTAATCTACTGGTATTGTGAGTGGTCCTTTGGGGGGGGAGAAGAGTTGGCACTGAATCTGTCAGCCAGAATATTGGCAATATCTGTTGTCTTGGTATAGGAGGTACCATTGTGCAGTAGCTCAAAGTAAATCTGGGTATTGCTGTGGAGGTTCTTTACATAACTATAGAAGGCTTTGTGGTTGTCTTTACTATCTGGCTAGCTTTAGAGGATTTGATGAGGGATCTCAACTTTTTGTTGAGGCTGATAAGGGTGTTTTTCCAGTTTTGGGACTTCACCTTATTCCGTATCAGTTTCCTCCTTCTGTTGTAGAGTTTGTGTATGGCAGGGGACTATCAGATTGGCTTCCTTTTTTTTGGAGGACAGCATCTTTGTTCTATTGGGTATGGCGAGATCCATGCATTTGTGTACGTACAGTGCTTTGGTGTATGATTCGGCGATCATCCGACTATTCTCCATTTGCATGGGTGCTGTGAAGTTAGCCACCTCTGTTCTTAGGAGCCCAAAGTTAGCGTTGGAGAAGTTTTTCATGGTGGTTACTGTTCCGGGGGTGGGTGGGAGGGATGTGGATTTCCAACGTGATTAGTTTGTGGTCGGATCTAACCAGGGAGGATTTGACTATTGGTGTAGAGCAACAGTCATCCATGTTAGTAATGACCAGGTCAAGGATGTTGCTACCTCTAGTGGGTGTAAGAATGAGCTGGTCCAGGGCATTGGAATTAATGAATTCTAGGAAACGTTGGACAAGTGTATTGGTACATGAGTAGTTTTCCCACTTAATAGAGGGATAGTTGAAGTCGCCCAGTATGAGTGTGTTAGATTGGACCCTAATATTCTCCAGGGTGCTTAGGAACGTGGAGTGAGTATCTTGGGACATGGTTGGGGACCTATAACAGGCTACGACCTGAATCACTGTCTTACCCAATGTTAGCTGCACCTGAAGCATCTCTGATGCATTATATTGGGCTACCAGTCTGGAGGTGTGCACATCCTTTATGAATATGGAAACACCACCACCTTTGGAGCTTCGGTCCAAGTTCTGGGGCCGAAAGGTGTGGAATGAGTTATAGCCTGGTTGTGCAGGGGTGCTTTCTGCTGCCTTGAACCAGGTCTGTATTACAGCACAGATGTCGCTGTTCTCCATTTTAAGGAGTACTTCTCCATTTTGAGATTTAGACTTCTAGCATTGAGCAGGATGACCCTCAGATAGCATTTGTTTGTAGCTGTTATGGTGGTAATTTGGTCTTTGGAACACCCCTTTAGAAAGGCACTATAGGGGTGGCAAGAGCCGTGGCCAGTATCTGGAAGCCCAGGGGTGACAGATGTTGGCCATCTTTGGCAAAGCATCTATGTCTGTCAATCATGTCATCCCAGGCAGACAGATACTGGATCCACATAGAATGACACCAGAAACTTAGCCAATTGTTGAAATCAGTCATTTTCTGCTTGTACTGTGGTATCATTCTGGGTGATGGTAGTATGCTGCTCAGGTCTAGGGTCGTACCCACCTGGGCTACATAATCCGAGAGCTTCTCCATGTCTCTCTTCATGTAGTCCAGGGAGGTACGTCTCGGATTATGTAGCCCAGGTGGGTAAGACCCTAGCCCTAAGCAGCATCCTACCATCACTCAGAATGATACTTTCTCCTTATTTAACCTAGTTAGTGGGACATCAGTGTGCCTCACTATTGAGTCACCTATGCTTAGTGTGCTGGGTATGCTGTTTTGTTTTAGGGGCTTTGGTTGAGTGGCACATTGTTTAGGAGAGTTATGTGTCTCGTGATTAGTGTTATGTTGTGGTGGTCAAGTGCGTTTCTGCCTTGGATGTCTCTGCTGTTTGGGTAGATTTTTATTGAGAGCCTGAATCATGCTAAATGTTTTCATGCTGCAGTCTCATATTATTGAGATAATCCTTTAATTTCTGCTTAGCATTCTGTAGTTGCTCCTTCTCTTGTTCTGTGAGATCCCCCTCCCATTCGGTACTACTTTAACATTTGTCAGTCCCTCTAAATAATTCTTGTTACTTAACCATGTCTCTGTTTCTTTTATTTCCACCCTATTTTTAAACTCCACTTTAATTTTATCCCACTCCCTAGCTATATTTTCAGAAGAAATTTCTGCCATCTCTAATAGCTCCTGCATAATTTCCACTACCCATTCCTTAAATTCGTCTCATTTTAGCACATAGGTGGAAAAATGCCAATGTCTTATTTTTATTTCATTACCCTGTGTTTTTATTTTCTTTATTATTGGTGCATGATTTGAAATGTTATTTGGTGCATGTCAAGAATTTCAATTAAATGCACATGTTCCTATGAAATGTAAATTCTGTCTAGCCTAGCCCAGTTTTTGTCTCTTGGGTAACAGTATGTAAATTCACTCCGAACTGCTAATGCAGAATTCGCATCTCTCTATGCCAAATACTTTTATAAATTTCTTCAAAAATCTACCATCCTTTGTTATATTTTCCCTTCTGGGCCTAACAGACACATCTTCACTGCTGTAAGTCAAATTTCAGTCCCCCACCTATAAGTAATATTCCTTGCTGAAAGCTGATTATTTCTCCAAGAATTTTTTTAACCTCCATTATAACAGTTTTAGGTGGAATATAAATACATGCCAGTGTAATCCTCCTCCCTTGCCAGTAGCATCTTAGTACTAGAAATCTATTGTTATTAAATTTTTATTGTCTTCTATCACTGTTGGAGCTTCTCCTTTCCTTTGTACCAGGTATTCCACTGAATAACCATCCTGAAAACTTTTTTAAACACCTTTATTGCATTTTCACTTGTGACACAGGCAAATTTACATTTATATAAAAATAAACTGTATTAACAAGTTCATGTTTACAAACATTATACTTCACATATATTGGCATATATCATATAATCTAAGCAACATTACAGAAATTATTAAATTCCTGCCCTTTTTTAAACAAGAAACATCTTTATTAAACCATTGCTTATGACATAGGCAATCACACATTTATATAAATGAAAACAAACCCCACTGACAAATCCTAGTTGCAAGCATTTTACATCACAAGCCATACTGACACACTCCCAGTTCCAATCATTATACACAATTTATAATCTACCCAGTCATTTTCAGTCAGACATTACAAAGCTCATTTAAGTCCTGCTTTCTTTTAAACCTCATTCCTTCGCTTTATATATTCCAAGAATTCACATTTTTCATATGTAGTTTGCGCCTACTGTGTTCTAAAGATCTTAATTCCAGTTGTTTTATCTCCGTTACTATATTCGCTACTTCTAGTATACTTGGTTTAGATTTTGATTTCCATTTTCTAGTAATTGCTTTTTTGTTAGCCACTATAATTAGACACAGTAAGGCCTTACCATGTCCAGGCAATTCCGATTCTGTATCATTTTCCAGAAAAATCATGTCCCTCGTCACATCAAAATGCCCACCCAGCATCTCTGACACTGTATCCCGCAGGGAATCCTTAAAGTATGCTAACTCACCGCACTCCCAGAAAATCTGTTCCCAGTTGCCTCTATCTTCCCCCGCACACCACCAACATTGGCTATCTACCTGAGGAAAAATTCTCTGGAGGCTACTTGGAGTATACAAATATCTGTGTAAACATTTCCATGCAAAAATCCTAAATCTTCTAGATTTTGTTGTATGTTTGGGAGAGATACATATTTCCTCCCATTGTTTCTTTTCAGTTGCTTATCCAGTCTCTCTTCCCAATCCTTTCTAACCTCCTCTGATTGATGCTTATAGTTATCATGCAATATGATCTGAAGTAGTTAACTTCATTTGTCAGCGACCTTTGAGAATCGGACATGTTATTCGACTGCAGTGGGACCTTATCAAAGAGTACGCTGCGTCGCCCCCGGAGTCCATGTCGGTGGAGGACAAACGGTTGTACTCCACTCGGATGGCCACTCTCAGGTCCATATCTAACTCCTCTATGCGGCTGTTGTCCCATGCCACAGAGGGAGCTGCTAGAGCTAGCGGAGCAGGCCTCGTCATGCGACGTCAGGCCTGGCTCTGGCATTGCGATTTCGCGGAACTCTTCAAGGCATCATTTGCGAATGCCCCTTTCGATGGTTCTGCCCTGTTTGGCAAGACCGTTCGCGAGACTTTGGTCCAGAGCGAAAAGGACGGGAAGATGTCTGCCATCGGAGTCGGCTTCTCTGCTCCCCAGAGGTCCTTCTCCAAGAACCAAAAGGGACAGAAGAAGATGTGGTTCCGGAAGTCGCAACAATCCCAGTCCGCTCCGGATCCCCAGTCCGTCCGTGGCAGAGGAGGACAGGGTGGACGCCGCCCTAGAGGCAGAGGGGGCCCGAGGAATGGTGGGTCCAGAGAAGCTTTCTCTGACCGGCCCACCCAGTGACCAAATTCCCTTTTCTCACATCCCTCACCAACCCAAACGCCTCCCCGACGTCCCACCCGATCAGAGGGAGGCTGTAGCTGCGGAAATTCAGCAGCTCTTAGGAAAAAGAGCCATCCAACACGTCCCCCCAGACCAGTTCGGATCGGGTTACTACTCCAGATTCTTTTTGGTGCCAAAAAAGACAGGGGACCTAAGGCCAATCCTCGATCTCTCCCTCCTGAACCTGTCAGTAACCAAAGAAAAATTCCGGATGGTCACCCTTCAATCCATTCTCTCCCTGTTGCGGGAGAGCGACTGGATGTGCTCGATAGACCTCAAGGATGTGTATTACCACATTTTGATGGACAAACGATACAGGAGTTTTCTCCGCTTCCAGCTAGGAGCCAGTCATTATCAGTTCAGGATCCTTCCCTTTGGTCTCACCTCAGCCCCCAGGGTGTTCAAGGTATTAGCAGTGATAGCAGCCCACCTGGGGCTTCAGGGAATGCAGGTGTTTCCATACCTAGACGACTGGCTCCTGACCACCCCAACAAGGCATCTACTCTGCTCAGCCAGGAATTACTTTCTCCACCTTGCTCCCCGGCTGGGGATCACAGTCAGCACGGACAAATCCTTTCTCAACCCGACTCAGGTGGTAGACTTTATCGGGGCCAGATTAGACACCAACAACTTACTAGCCTTCTTAACCACTGAGCAACTTCACACCCTGAGGCTACATGTGCGGGCCATTTTACTATCATCGGCTCCCCCGGCAGGATTGGTCCTGAGGGCGCTGGGCTCTATGGCGGCCACAATTACCCTGCTCCCCATGGCTCGCCTGAACATGAGGATTTTGCAGTGGACTCTCCAAGTCCAATGGTCCTTCCGTCGATACCCTCTCAGTCACCCCATTCCCCTCAGCAAGGCTTGCAAAAGGGCTCTCGCATGGTGGTTACAATCACCGGACCTCCAAGCGGGACACCCTTTCTCCATGGCCCCTCCACTCGCCACGGTGACCACGGATGCCTCTCGCCTCGGGTGGGGGGCATTATGTTGGCAGGACGGTCCAAGGCACGTGGAACGACACAGAGACCTCATTGCATATAAATGTTCTAGAGATGAGGGCAGTGCTGTTGTCGTTGCAAGCACTTCAGAGCCTTCTTCCTACAGGAACAGTTGCAGTTCAGTCAGACAACATGTCGGTGGTCTGGTACATCAACAAATGGGGGAACCAGGTCCTACCCACTCTGTCAAGAAGCTATGAGAGTGTGGGAATGGGCGATCTCCACCAACTGCTTTCTTATTGCAACGCACATTCCGGGGCGGTCCAACATCCTGGCGGACAAACTCAGTCGCACCATACTGTCTCCTTACGAGTGGTGTCTCAATCCCCAGGTAGCGAAGCGGATATTTGCCGTATGGGGACAACCCTGTTGCGATCTCTTCGCCTCTCCTTCAAACATGAAATGCAACAGCTACTTCACTCTAATTCCCCCTGTCGGGGAATTCCCGAGAGACGCTCTGGTGCATGCTTGGCCTCCCGGTCTACTCTATGCTTTCCCTCCTCTACCTCTGATGCTGAAGCTTCTACAGAAAGCCAGTCAGTTGGGGAGCAAAATGATCCTCATTGCCCCATTCTGGCCTCGTCAAGCTTGGTTCCCTTACCTCTGGTCTCATCTGGTGAATCCACCTTGGATTCTAGATCCCCTCCCGGATCTGATTTCCCACCCCCTAGGCCTCCCAGTCCCGAACCTGGACAATCTCAAGCTTACGGCTTGGTTGCTCCAGTTCCACTCGTAGCTAGGACTCCCGGTATCTCCTCCCCAGTTAAAGCTATCCTAGTAGCAGCACACAAGCCCTCTACTAGGAAAGTCTGTAGGAGTAAATGGAGACGTTTCGCTATTTGGGCGGAGCGTCAGAACCTAGACCCTTTCACAGCTCCATTGCCCGCTGTCTTGGATATCCTTTCAGGGCTTTTTCATCAGGGGGCTAGCTGTTCCACAGTCAAAGTTCAACTAGCGGCTATCTCTCATTACCACATGGGACATGAACTGGGTCCATTGATCACCACAAAGTTATGTAAGACCTTTCTGAAGGGCACCTTCCTATTCAGACCTCCAATAAAGGAAGTAGTGCCTCCCTGGGATTTGACTTTAGTACTTCAGGCCTTGACAGCTCCCCCCTTTGAACCTGCAGCTTCAGCTGATCTCAGACATTTGTCATGGAAGACAGCCTTTCTCGTCGCTATTACTTTAGCTAGGAGGGTTTCTGAACTTCAAGCCCTATGTGTAAAACCTCCTTACTTGACCTTCCACAAGGATAGGGTTTACCTCAGGACCAATCCCTCATTCCTTCCTAAGATTGCTTCCGAGGCAAATATTAACCAATCCATTAATCTGCCAGTTTTCTTTCCTGAATACCAGAACAAAGGAGAATACAAACTACATTCTTTAGATGTGCATAGACAGCTGCGTTTTTACATTCATAGAACGGCTGGTCATAGACAATCCAACCAGTTGTTCGTCTCCTTTGCCAGATTTAACTTGGGTAAATCTGTGTTGAAGGTTATCTTGTCGAGGTGGATTTCACAATGCATCCTTTTGGCTTATGAAAGTTCTGGCAGGCCCGCACCTCAGGGAGTCTGTGCCCACTCTACTCGGTCCATGTCTACTTCTGCTGCCTTTCGGTCTAGAGTACCCCTGGATGATATTTGCTCAGCAGCCACTTGGGCTTCACCTCATACCTTCATCAACCATTATAAATTGGATATTATCTCTAGAGGGAGAGCATCCTTTGGCTCTGCAGTACTCCGGAACATCCTTCCATGAAGGCCGCCCAAGGTACAGGTAGCTGGGGACTCTGTCCCAAAGGTTGCTGACAAATGAAGTTAACTACTTCAGATTAAGAAGTTATGTACTCACCATAACATTCCATCTGAGTAGGTAGACTTCATTTGTTTGCAACCGTCCCACCCTCCTTCGCCCTGAACTTCGGATGTTATTTGGCCAGAAGTTTTTACTCTGCCCTTTAAGGAAGGTAGCTAGTTTCTTTTTTCAGCCTTATTGGTTATGGGCAAACTTGATCTGAGGTCAGTCTGGGTGGCAGGGGATTATGGGTGAAGGGGAGGAGCTAGGAGCTCAGATCTAAGCTATGAAAGATTGCCGGCTCGGATCCGAGGTCGGATCCGATTCCCAAAGGTTGCAGACAAATGAAGTCTACCTACTCAGATGGAACGTTATTGTGAGTACATAACTTCTTATTATATGCTCTACTACTTATTCATTTTTTAATGGCAGCTTGTGTTCTAGATTCTATGAAAAACTCTACCAGTGCTGGTCTTTCATTTAGGACCCCCTCCCTCCATTTTTTTCTCTTTGCTGATACTCTGATATCAATCCTTGACGGGAAGGCAATCTCTAACCTGCAGTCCAAATAAATTCTTTGTCTTCCCATTCTATCATATTTACCTCTCTAATTATTTGCTCCCAATGCCTTGTTTTCTTTCCCAGTTTTCTCCAATAAGTTCCAGCCCCCTCTTGCCTGTTGTGTATATCCCTAACTGCAGTCATCTCTATCAGCAGAATCTACTTTCTCCATTCCTGTATTTGCTTAGTTCTTAGGATACTTTCTGCTACTTTATGGATATAATATATTGTAAGATTATTGTTACTCTCCTTAAAGGCCTACATCCAAAATCCCAGTCTCTCCTTGTTTCTTGAGCTTCTCCATGTTTCATCATCATCCCTTTCCACGTTGAGTTAGTTTTCTGCTTGTGCTATGTATAGGAGCCTTAATTGTGTAGCTCTGAAATATCCCTTCAAATTAGGTAATTCCAATCTGCACTGTTCTTCTGGAAGAATCCGCTTATCCCATGACTCTTGCCATCCTCCCATCCCAGATAAAGTCCTTCAGCTCTTTATTAATTGCTATCCACAACTTCTCATCTGGTTGATAAAAATATGCTTGACCTGTGTATAAGACTACTGGGACTAAAGACATTTTAACTGTTTGTATCTCATTGTCCATATCCATATAACAAAATTTCCATTTTTTTCAGTTTTGTATTATCTTTTGTTTAGTCTCTTCCCACATATCCTTAGCTGCCACACCAGAATCATTTTAATCTATACTCTTGCTTAAATACTTAATTTTGTCATGTCCCCATAAATATGGATATTGCTGAAGCAGTTAATATGTGGGTACATAATTTACAGCTTTTGCCTTTGTTTTAGCTTCATTAATTTTGTGTCCTTAAAAGATGTGAAACTGTCTGAAAATGTTCCACAGAACTGTAATGTCTTTCTTGGGTTTCGTCAGGTATAAAACAATAACATCTGCATATAGAGCCAGCGTTCCTTGACTACAGTACCAATTATATCCTTGAATTTTTTTGAGTCCCTTATTTTCTTTGCCAATGGTTCTAAATAGAATGCGAGTAGCAAAGGGGAAAGAGGACACCTGTGCCTATTTTCTCTGCTCAAGCAGAAATTATCAGAGAGGACTACACCTACTTTAATTTTTGGCTATGATCCCTCATATATCCTCCTGATCAACCTTATAATTTTTTTCAAGAAATGCAACTCTGTCAAATGCTTTCTGTGCATCAAGACTCACGAACAACAATAGTATTTTCTTACACTGTTCTTTCCTCTGTATTATCAATGCTCTGTTAATGTTGTCAGATGTTTGCCTCCCCTCCACAAAACCACATTAATCCACATCTGTCAATTTTGGTATTACTTTTGCCATTTTTAGCCATTGTAGACATGAACACTTTATAATCATGGTTTAGTATTGAAATGGGCCTGTATGAAGCTGGATCTAATGGATCTTTACCCTCTTTAGGTATTACAGCTACCACTGCTTTCTTCCAGGATGTTGGTACTACTCCTCCTCTTAAAGTACTGTTAAACAAAACCTTCCAGATCCTTATCAGTTTTTTCCCTCCTAGCTTCCAAACTTCCATGGGAATACCATCTGTTCCTGGGGACTTTCCTGTAGATTGGTTATACATCACAATTTTTATCTCATCTTTTCCTGTCCTAATCATTAGTAATTGAGCCTTATCTATTTCTAACCTCGGCATGTTTAATTTTTCCATAAACATTTCCATTTGAATCTTTTCTTGATTTCCATATTTCTCTACTTTATACAGACTTTCGTAGAATTTCTGAATATTTCTAATACCTCTACAATATTCTTGTGTTACCTTCCTTGTTATAGGCTCCCTAAGCTTGGTAACAGTCCTTTCTACTTTCTGTTGCTATCATCGTTATAAAAGTTTTTGTGCTCTAACGTTATTATTAAAAAAAAAAAAAAAACAGTTGCTTAACAGCAGTCTTTCCAAACTAGTGTACATTTTCGAGTAATCCATTATTTTCTGCTTAGCATTCTGCAGTTGATCCTGTTCTTCTGTGAGATTCCCCCTATTCTGCAATACTCATTGTCAGTCCCTCTAAATAATTCTTGTTACTTCTTAACCATAGCTCTCTTTCCTTTATTTCTACCCTATGTTTTAAATTCCACCTTAATTTTATCCCACTCCCTAGCTGTATTTTCAGAAGTAATTTCTATCCTCTCGAATAGCTCCTAAATAATCTCCACTACCCATTCTGTTGGGTGGGTATAAAGACTTTCAATTAAATGCACGTGTTCCTGTCAAATGTGAATTATGTCTAGCCTAGCCCAGTTTTTTATATCTTGGGGAGTAATATGTAAATTCACTTTGAACTCCTATTTCTGAATTCAGATCTTCCATGCCAGATATTTTCATAAATTTCTTCAAACATCTACTCTTCATTATATTTTCTCTTCTGGGTCCCCCAGACACATCTTCACTGCTGCAAATCAAATTCAGATCCCCACTCATAAGTACTATTCCTTGCTGAAAGCTGATCAATTCTCCCCACATTTTCTTAAGCTCCATTATAGCAGTTTTAGGTGGAATATAAATACATGCCAGTGTAATCATCCTCCCTTGCCAATAGCCCCTTAGCACTACAAATCTGCCATTATTATATTTTATCCTGTTCTATCACTGTTGGAGGTCCTCTAACAATTAATATAAGTACTTCTGTTTTCCTTTCTTCCAGATATTTTGCTAAATAACCAATCTGAAAACCTTTCTTTATCAAATCCGTATGTTCAATTCTTTCCAAGTGCATCTCCTGTAACATAGCTATTTGCACTCTACATTTTTAATATAGCTCACTATTCTTTCTTTTTTGTGTTTATCTTTGAGGCCATTGACATTTAAAGACATTACAGAAATCATCTTTATATAAAAAAGTTATTATTCCCAACTTTTATGTATAACACCTTTTTTATTAAATGTCTAGATCCTGCTTTTGTGTTACATGCATGCACTTTTATGTAGTTGTTTCTTGTCATATCCCTTTGAGCGTATGTCACATCTCACAAAACTGTTTGTTTTATTGAAAGCCCTCAAACAAAAAAAAAAACAATCCCCCCATTTTTTATTAATTTTATACTGACACACAAAACGGTGTAAATCTTCAAATATGTAAGTTTATCCCTATAGAAGCAAATATCCCAAACTGACAGCCACACTCACAGACTTAAGTTAACCTAAAAGAAAGGTTTTCCATGCTAAGACGTGTGCTGCCTGTGTTTCTAGTAAGTGCTGATTGTTTTTGTCTTATCTTTATATCTCTCCCAGCTGGAAAACCCCCTAAATGCTTTCAGAGAACATTATCTTCTAGCCAGTTTCGCATTTCTTTTTTTTCCCAGCCAATCATTCTCCACCAGACTGTAACCTTTTTCTCTATATCAGATTGTCTCCTTGGAGACATGCGAACCAGACAGTCAGTTTCTGTTTATCAAATTGTTTCCATGGAGACATGAGGGCCTATTACAGAAGTGTTACTAAGCATACATTCATTTCCTAAAAAAAGCCTCATAATATTCAACTTTGTTTTTCACTTGCTTTCTCTTAAAACTTATTAATTCAGTCTAAGATCCTTAATCCAGTCATTCCCCCATGTAAGAATGAGAAAAAAACACATTCATTTTACTTTTCTCATGCTGTTTTAACCAGGCTTTTTTTTACATTGTAATGCCTACATTTCTTAAAAATGAGCAAGAAGAAAGTGTGAGAGGAGAAACAAAGGGAAAAAAGAACAGCAGCACACATCTGCAATCCGCATTACACTTAAAAATAACTGAGAAAGTTTTACTTGATAGCATGCAAAGAAAACCGTAAACCACAAAAACAGTACTATTAAGAAAAAAATGTTTTCTTTACTTACAGTTAACTTTCTCTCCTCTCTTCCCCTCCTCAAAGTATTTGTCTGAACATTAATGACATGAAGTTGCCCACAAGTCCAAGACATTCTGAAAAAGTCCAATATTTCCAGAATATCATCTTCTGTCATATTTCACAAATATAATTATAGCATTGTAATCTCACATTGTTATTGGTTATATTCCTGTTCATCTCCATCTCCCACATCCTGTGTCTGCTTCATTTCCAACATGCTCTTGATTCTTCTAGTCAACTCTCATGCTCCCTTCCTTCTCTCCAACATTTTCCATTGAAACACTGGGAAAAGTTTCACAGGTACAAGAATCTCCTTCTGTTTCACAGCTCACTTTTTGTTGTACAAAGTTTTGTATTTCCTCCTTAGCATGTACTTCATCAAAAATGATTTTGTCCATCCAGGGAATAATACTTGAAGATAGCTGGGTACAGCAGTTTGAATCTTACACCTGCGTCTCAACATTCTCTGAATAGTGGAATAAATTTACTCATCTTCTTGGTGTACAGTGTGTAATCATTCTCCACACTCTGCTGTTTCTTACTTTTAGTAGTTTGTCCTTCTACAACAGTTTTGTCAGCATCAACTCCTTCTGCTAATAGGATTGCATCTTTACTATGAAAGGTGTAGGTTGCTTTCTCATAGCCAGGTTTGGAACATACACATGATGTGCCATTTCAGTTAACTCCTGCTGTGGAATACCAGTCCAGTTGCTTATTTGTGCTTTCATAAAATGAATACAGTCTGATGTCCTTCAAGGATGCATCTGCAGTCCTTACAAATGGGTTGTCCTGTCATCAGGCAGCCCTTCGGTCGGCCGGATTCCAAAGTCTGGGTCTGGCTTCGGCTGGTGTCGCACTTCACCCGACGTCATTGCGGCAGTTTTCGGGTATAAAGGCATCAGCCGACGCCATTTTCCTCAGTCTTTCTTGCCGCGTGGCGCCCGAAGCAGAAGCTGTTCGCAAGTGCCGGTCGGTCAGATCCAGAGATTACTACTACCGAATACTACTCCGAAGACTTCTATAAAGCTAAGTACCCCGTTGGGGACTCTTTCTTGCCTCAGCCGATGTCAGAGAAAGTTAATAACTGTTTATCTTGTGGGAAACAAATACCTCATAAGGATTTCCACTCCTATTGCATACATTGTTTAGGCCCAGACCACGACGTAGCAGCTTGTCTAGCCTGTGCTTCTTTTAACCGGCGGACGCTGAGACGTCGCTCGGACTTTGCTGAACAGATTTTCGGCTCCGATTTTGCCTACATTATGCCGTCGGATCCTCCGACTACGCAAATGACTAAAAACCGCAAAGAAAAGGACTGACACTCGCGGTCCGCGGTTTCGGCTGAAACCACGGCCAAGCAATCCACGAGCGTCTCGGTTTCGGCCGAAACCGAGCAAGCGGTTCTTACTTCAGCCGATAACTTACCTTCTACCGAGGCCTCTTCTATTCTGGTAGAAACGGCTTCTGAAATCCAGCCTTCTGTTGCGATTTCACAGGATTTATCAGACACCATCCCACTTGATATTTCTACTCCTGCACGTGGAGCTGCTAGGCCTCCTCCAGCTATGTCTATTAAGGCCTTTGCCAGGGCTAAAGCAGCCAAAACTTCCAAACCAGTGCCTGCCAAGCCTCCCTCTCACAGGCCCAGCACCAGCTCCCATATGCTTTCTTTGGCACAGGATCTCATCACTTTAATCCGTGGATCCCAGCCTCATCCAGACAGGGCCTCTCTCCCTCCTCCAGAAAAGAGGCCTAGAGCAGAGCCCCCTGAGCCAGTAGCCACAGATGATTCTTCTGATGATTCAGAACATTCAGATCCTCCTGAGGCTTCTTATTCTCCTTACGAAGACTCCGATGCTGAGGAGTCCATCCCTTCAGCCTCTCCTCCTGAGGAATTTTCCTTTGGGGAAACCTTGCATGCTATGAGGGAACAATTCCAGTGGCAGGGCCAAGATTTCTCAGACTCAAGAAAAAGGCTTAGGACCTTTCTACATTTACCACAGCATAGGCCTTTAGCTATTCCTCCAGTTCTATCTGTTGTTGATGATGCATTTAATGATGCTTGCACTTCTCCTGATACTTTACCTCCGGCTCCTGCTAAACCAGATAGGTACTACAGGGTCCCGGACACTCATCACCACTTATATAAGGCCCCTTTTGCAGATGCAGAGACTATCTCCCAGGGCCCTAAAGCTGTAGCAGCTACTTCTTCTAAAAACCCCCTCCCCTCTGAAAGGGATTCCAGGTCCTTAGAGAGATGGGGTAAAAAAGTTTACACCTCTGCTACTTTGTCAGCTAGAGCTTTGAACTGCCAATTTCATATGATACAATATCAAGAGTTTATGCTTGACCAGTTGACTAAAAAGCTGTCCTCTGAAGAATCTTTAGATAAAAAGTATGTTCAAGAAATGTTACATAACATTCAGCAGGTTAGTAACCATTCTTTAAAATGTGGCTATGATGCACTGGAGGCTTCCTTTAGATCAGCCATGACGGGCACAGTTATCAGGAGGCATGCATGGTTGAAAGAACAGGCATTACCAGACCATATCAAATCTAAGCTTTTGGATGCACCTATGGACAAGGTCAATTTATTTGGTGCCCCCGCACAGCAGGTTCTGAAAAAGATGGAAGAGAAAGCAAAATCTGTGCAAACAGTAAAAGATTTCTTACAAGTTCAACCTCCAAGGTTTAGCAGGAATTGGCCCTCCAAGAATTGGTCCTTTCTGGAGTCCTCTAAGGCACAAAGAGGCAGGAATAGGCGCTCTAGAGGCAGAAACCAATCCAGAGGTGCCTACAGGGGTCGCCAGTGGCAGGGTAACAACCAACGAGGCACGGACACAGCCACCACCACTACAACAACTCAATCACAGTGACTTGGCGGTGGCACCGCCTACCAGGGAACAACTAGAAGCACCCTTGGGCTGAAAGCTAACCTTATTTTCAAGAAACTGGCACTGCATTACAAGAGAAAAATGGATTTTGCAAACTATAGACCAAGGTTACAGGTTCCATTTCCATACTCTACCAGGAAAGAGAGGAATGCCAAACCTACCACCTACTCAAAGGGCAGAAGCTCTAAAACAAATATCTCAATTATTAAAAATGAGAGCTGTGGAAAAGGTACCATCTATGGAGCAAGGGAAGGGGTTTTACTCCAGGCTCTTCCTGGTACCAAGAAAAGAAAACAAATGGAGGCCTATTCTAGATCTGTCCGCTCTAAACACATTCCTCATTGTCCCAAAATTCAAAATGCTGACTCTACAGCAGCTTCTTCCCATGCTGGGCAAGGAGTCTTGGCTGGTAACTCTAGATCTCAAGGAGGCATACCTGCACGTCCCCATAAGACCAATTTGCAGAAGATACCTCAGATTTCTTGCAGGATCAGAGCATTATCAATTCTCAGCATTGCCCTTTGGCTTATCTACTGCGCCCAGAGTGTTCACGAAATGCCTGGCATCAGTAATCGCTCATTGCAGACTTCAGGGAATTCAAATCTATCCCTACCTGGACGACTGCCTGATACAAGCGAACAACAAAAACAAATTAACAGAAGACTTACAAAGAGTCATCTATCTGCTACAAGCCCTGGGATACACAGTCAATACAAAAAAGTCAAGGCTGATTCCATCCCAAATAATAACCTTCCTGGGTGCAGAACTGGACACATCAAAACAAATGGCATTTCTAACTGCAGAAAAGAAAGAACAACTTCCTCTCTACTTCTTGGCATTAACAAAGCAGAGCCATCTAACTGCAAGAAAAGTGTTACAAGCTCTAGGCTTCATGGCATCCTGCATAATTCTGGTCCCTCATGCCAGGCTTCATATGAGAAAGCTACAGTGGTACCTAAAGAATTTGTGGTCTCAGCACAAACACAGCCTGGAAACCAAAATTCCAATGATCCCATGCCTAAAGCAAGAGTTCTTATGGTGGGCTCAGGCCTGTCAATCAAACACAGGACTGCCCTTCAGCAAAAGTCATCCAAGACAAACTATCACGACAGATGCCTCAGACCTCGGTTGGGGGGCACACATGATGGACAAGTGCATTCAAGGCCTATGGACTCAACTGCATCTGCACATAAACCTAAAAGAAATGATGGCAGTAAAATTGGCAATCCAGGCATTCAGACCTCTTCTCCACGAAGGCCAGCTGTTGATAAGGACAGACAACACCACAGTTATGTGGTACATCAACAAACAGGGAGGCACACACTCATACCCCCTATGCCGGCTGGCACTAGACCTACGGGATGTGGCTCTGGGTTACAACCTTCAGTTACAGGCAATTTATGTACCAGGGAAGGAAAACATTCTAGCAGACATATTAAGCAGAACTACAACAGATGCCCACGAATGGATGCTGCATCCGGACATCTTCAAAGCCATCACAAGAAAATGGGGATTACCACAAATAGACTTGTTTGCATCCCCATACAATCACCAGTTGAAGAAATTCTGCACAAGGACTTTACCACCCACTTGCTTGGAAGGTGGACTCCCTATCCTTCAGTTGGAAAAGCCTGACAGCATACGCATTCCCACCACTTCCTTTGATGCACAAGGTGCTTCTCAAGATCAAAGAGGATCATTCTGATAGCCCCAGACTGGCCAAGACAACATTGGTACCCACTACTGAGGAGCATGTCCAGGGAACAAATATGGAAACTACCACTGATCCCATTACTGCTGACACAGAACAACTACAACATTCTGCATCCAAGCCTAAAAACTCTGCAGCTAACTGCCTGGAACATTACATGACAGAAATTAACCCAAATTTATCCCAAAGGGTTAAGGACATAATCCTCGAGGCTCGTAGACCTTCAACAAGAAAGAATTATGCAGCAAAATGGAAAAGATATCTCATCTGGAGTGCTGCAAAAGGGCAAGATGTGAGACTGGTGAACATAGCCAACATCCTGGAGTACTTGGCTGAGCTCTACCACACAGGCCTGTCCTATTCCTCCTTCAAGATACATGCATCAGCTATTTCAGCACAATACAGCTTGGATCCTCCTGTCTTCTCGCATCCTCTGCTCAGACAGTTTCTGAGGGGAATTAAAAATGTAAAACCTCCCAGGAAACCTCCATTGCCAGCATGGGACTTGAACTTTGTGCTAGAAAAACTGACTCTGCCTCCTTTCGAGCCAGCAGCTACAGCAGACTTGCAATACTTATCCTGGAAGACTGCCTTCCTGCTGGCAATAACCTCAGCAAGAAGGGTCTCTGAACTACAAGCATTAATGGCAGTGCAACCCTTCCTGATCTTCCATCAAGATAGAGTGTCCATGAGAACAAATCCTACATTTATGCCTAAGGTGGTATCCAGAGTCTCTTTAAATCAGGCTATCCACCTTCCTACATTCTACCCCAATCCACAGAACAGGGGAGAAAAGCTCTTGCATACCTTGGATGTACACAGGCAATTACGCTACTACCTGGACAGGACAAAAAACAATAGAAAAACTGACCAGCTTCTGGTAGCTTATGCAACAGGAAAAGAAGGAAAACCAATTTCTAAACAGACAATCTCCAAATGGATAGGAAATTGCATTAGACTTTGTTACTCCTACCATGGAAAGAAAACTCCAGAGAACATCAGGCCTCACTCCACAAGGGCCACAGCCACTACCACAGCTTTCTTACGAGGAGTGGCTACCAAGGACATTATAGAGGCTGCTACTTGGACCTCCGTGCATACATTTGCCAAGCATTATAACTTACCTCTATACTCTAGATCCCGTGCTGGCTTTGCCACTGCTGTTTTGCAAGGGATCCTGACTACACCATAATCTATTCTCATTTCCTCCTCCCTAGTTTAGCTATGGTATTCTACCCATTTGTAAGGACTGCAGATGCATCCTTGAAGGACATAGTACAGTTTTGTACCTACTATAAATGTAGATGTCCGAGAGGAATGCATCTGCAGTCAGGATTACCCACCCTCCTTCCCCTCTGAGGTACTCCTAGGGTACTTACCAATCTTCAGCTAGCTTGGGGGGGATCTATTATGGTGTATTTGTTTGTATATATGTACATACATGTTTATTTTGTGTGTTTGCTCTCTACTATTTGGAAACTTTGGCATTTATCCAAATTTAGCCTACCTAGAGGGCACCTGGCATCTGGGGCAAGAAACACTGAGGAAAATGGCGTCGGCTGATGCCTTTATACCTGAAAACTGCCGCAATGACGTCGGGTGAAGTGCGACACCAGCCGAAGCCAGACCCAGACTTTGGAATCCGGCCGACCGAAGGGCTGCCTGATGACAGGACAACCCATTTGTAAGGACTGCAGATGCATTCCTCTCGGACATCTACATTTATGGCAGGTACAAAACTGTACTTTCCTTCCAGCTTCACTGTTAAATCTCAGGTTTTCCCAATGTGTTCTGTTATCTAATTTTATATATTTTTTGAAAAATCTCTTCTTGAGCAGTCTCATATTCAGCCAGCCTTTTCTTCATTTCGACCTCTGATTTTTGCACTTTTGTCACCTCATCTGAATAGCAGTTTAAAGCTTGTTCCATTTGTTTCCAGCTTTTTGTTATTTGAGTTGATATACTCCATCAATGTTTTGTTTATTTTTATCAGATCTGTGTGCAATTGTCTTATACATTCTGCTAAATTAGTAGAAGTCATTTATTTTTATTTATTTTTATTTTACATTTGTTAACCGGGAGAGTCCGACTGGATACATGTCCATTTTCAGCGGAGGCCCGGGGAGAAAAGCTCCAGGTACATAACAGACATATGAACATTGTTAATGCAAAAAAGGAAGATAGTTGAGTTCTAAATACAATATAAAGATGCATCACATCTTGGGAAAAAAATAACAGCAGCATATAAAAAAAAACATAGGTCAGTTACAAAGGCGCCTTGTTAAAAGCGTTAAGGATAGTGAGGTAAGAGAAGGGTAAATGATAGTGGTTAATCAGGTTTGGAACAGGGACATTGCCAGAGAGTATTGAGATGGGGTTTAAGCTTTTTTTTGAATTGTAGGAGTGAAGGTTCTGAGGTGAGCATGGTCGGTAGGGAGTTCCACATTTTACCTACAAAGTTTGAGAATAGAGAATCCCCAGCAGAATTATTGGCTTTGGTAGTTTGAGCTAAGATCTTATTGGAGGAGCATAAAGATTGCAGGTTAATATAGGGGTGAATGATGTTTTCCAGAGCTGGTGTTTTCTCTGGGTGATACAGTATCTGGTGAGCCATTTTGAGTTGGTTGAAATGGAGTTGGCTGGAAAACTCTAACCACCCTAGTTGCTTCAAGTTAGTGCAGTGGTGTGTTCTAAAGGTGGAATTTGTGGCAAATCTAGCTCTGTGATTGTAACAAGAAGCAAGTTTGTTAAGGGTTGTCTTGTTTAGGTTTGTAAAGAGGGAGGAGGCTTAGAAAAGACTTGATACTACATGTGTGGTGGCAATTGTATTTTAAGCGTGAGGAGTGAGAAAGTGTTTTACTTTATAGAGAGAGCCAAGCTTTTTATTGACGGTTTTGATGGTAAGATTGAAATGGGTGTCAAATTTAAGGGAGTTATCAATGGTAACACCTAATAGCTTTGTGTGAGCTTCTGGTGATATAGTGATTCCATTGGAGGATGTAATAGAGAAGGAGTATTGTTAGTGGGTGAGAAAGTAAGTAGTTTTGTTTTGTTGGGGTTGAGAACTAGTTGACGACTTGAGAACCATTTTTCTATTAAGTTGAAGGTGTCTTGGGTTGAAGCAGTGAGGTCTGCCAGGTTGGAGGCAGTGCTGATGATAGTCGAATCATCTGCATATTGAATGCATGTGGCATGGGGGGGTGATTGTGGGCAAGTCATTAACAAAGATGGTGAAGAGAAGAGGGCCAAGAATAGATCCTTGGGGAACTCCAAGTGTAACAGGTAGGCATGTGGATAATTTGTCCTGCCATAGAACAGCCTGTTGCCTATTGGACAGGTAGGATTGGAACCATTTCAGCGTGGAATTGCTGAGTGATAGTTTTTTTAATGTATGGAGGAGTTGAATGTGGTTCACCATATCAAAGGCCTTGGAGAGGTCTAAGAAAAGAGCAGATGATAGTTTATTATTGTTTCTGAAGTTATTGTCATGTCTGGAGCTTTCACTGCTTTTTGCTGAACAGCTGCACTACTCTTCCTAGTCCATGTTTTTTCCTCACCTTTTGTAGCTAATTTTAGTTCAGGTCCTTTGTTGTTTCTTTTTTCCTGGCATCCAGGCAGTGAAGTTACTAGACAATTACTGAAATTTACCCAGAAATGCAAGTCTATTGGCTTTCTCTTCTGAGTTTCTGATTTCACACTGAGAGAGCTAGAATTAAGCTGTTATTTAATTGACAGCCATCTAGGAAGTCATTACGTAAGTTAACTTATCATAAACAGTAGATGTTCAAATGATCAGTGCTGTAGTGGGAACTGTTACCATCCATCCCCTTTGCTTTTTATGTATTTTTTATGCCAGGATGTGTACATGTTTTTATCTTTTCATAGCAATGTCCTCTCAAGGTTTAGCCTTCCTTTCTCAGTGAAAGCTCTGAAGGGCTTGATGTCCAAACCTGTGTTTTAGTCAGCTCAGCTCAAGCCGTCTAATGGTTTCAGAGTGTGGAAGGTGCCCTGAAACTTTGTAAGCTGGCTAGCTGTTGTATCCTCTGAAGGATATAACCCATATAGATTAGGCTACAGCACCAGTGGTCATTCAAACATCTACTGTTATGGTAAGATAACTTACACAAGTGTGCATTTTATCCTTTCAGACTATAGAGCAAGGTCTAGGGGAATAAGAGTTATTGAAGTGACAGTGAAGACACTCTAACTAATTATTAATGCTTTATCTGCTCTATGATCTACAGCAGTGTTTGCAGCACACAGAAGCCAAAATGGAGCTTCTTGTAAACTAGAATGATAGATTTTGTTGATGGGAGCTGCCAGAAGAACCTGAGAATAATGGGAATACCCAAGAAAACTGAAGACCTAAACTGGTTACTTTACATCTATGCCAGTGTAGCTGAGTAGTGTGGTATCCCTGAGTAAGAGTTAACACTTGAACTAGGTTGGTATTCCAAAACAGTTGCATAGACACTTTCCTAGGCCAATTATTGTGCAATTTCTCAGTTGTTCTACTAAAGAGAAAGTTTTGGAGAGGTTTTGGTGCTGGGGAAACGTCTTTCTGTGGGCAGTAGTAGAGTATTTGTGGAATAAGACTTCTCAAGGGACTTGGGTCAGTGATGAGCATATTTCTGACCTGCCTTAAAAACTGGTAAGCTTAATGTGCAGAAATTTTAACATACCTTGCCTGCATCTCAGAAAGCAGCATTCCCAGGAGGCTTTGTTATCATTATAGATTTAGTGGATACTTCAGGCATGTTTCTGACTCTTCATTACAATCCTCAGTATTGAATAATTGGCTCCTGATCACAAGATATTAAAGCCATTTCCATGTTTTTAAGAAAGTAATATTAGAGAAAAAGCCAGCTTGCATTGCATCTGAAGCTATGCAAGATTAAGTTATATAGCTATCTGAGCCTTTTTCTTCCTGGCTGTTTTGTACTGAATAGTATTTTATGTGACTTGGAACTTTGTCTGTTTTAAGGGGAGTTTATTGACATATCGCATAGTGATGTATCTCAAAAATGTTTACATTTGTCATACTTTCTAATATGGTGATGCTCTCTACAGTATTCTCAAATCTATCTTGGGGGTTGGCAACCCTGAACAGTAAGCCTGATTTCTTTTGGACCATGGAATACCGTCTAGCTGAAGTAGTAGTTACTTCACGTGGTGGCTTTTAATTGCCCTCTGTCTTGTTCTACTAAAATTTATTAACATGTAGTCAATTATGCTTGGTATATATAGGCATTCACTTTCCTCTTATTTCTGTGTTGTTTAATTTCTTCAACTCTGTATTGAAAGTTGTTGTTAATTGCATCAGGTATTGCCGTTAAAGTCTGGGTGGGAGTACTCTGTAATGTTGTTGATTTTCTCTAATTCTTTTGAGGGCTGGTGTCTGACTATGTTGGAGATACTGGGGCATTGAGCAAATAGCCTTATATTTGCATTCCTGCAATGGCTGTGATTGTGCTTTCATGGAATATTAACAGTATTATGGACAACCACAAGAAGGGTAAATTGTTTGCCTTTTTTGTTAGATGTTGACCCCATAAACAGTGCATACAGGAAACTCCCCTTTCAACTGAGAAACAGGCGATCACTAATGGGCTGTATCTATGGGGTTACTTCTTGGTACCATCAATATGTTGTAGGAGGGGAGTTCTATCTTTGATAAAATTCTTATTTAATTGAGACTAGAGCTGATGAGGAAGGTAGATGCTTTATGATGAGGGGCTTTTTTTTTTTTTTTTTTTTTTTTTATACAGCCAATTGATTATGATAGTGAGCCCTTGTCTCTTATCAGGGACTTTCCCAAAGGTAGTGGTCCAGTAGATCAGAAAAATGGGTTTACTTTCAGGAAGGAGTTATCACTGGGAGGAGCAACTGGAAAATAATTCTGTTCCCATATGAAGTCTCAGAGGTCTCCATTAAATCCTTTTTCTTTCCTCGGGAAGTTGTTTAAGAGGTTCATCCATATGTTAGGAATGGTGGATACTCATTGTCTTGTGCAGTTGCGTAATGATGTTTATACATGTTATTTCCCCTACTTCAAAACATTTTCCAGGATTAATAACATTTTTTGTAACAACAGAGGCATTGGTAATGTCTCCCATTGTTAATTTGGACTATGCATCACTGCAGCTGGTAATTAGGTGGGGGAAGTACCTGGTATGAGGCACTGGAGATCAGAACTCTGTTCAAAGTTGCTGACTTCAACAACCAGTTCAATTTTATCTGGAAACAGAGGACAAGATTAACATCTCCCCTCCCTCACTCTGTAGTTGCTGAGATTATTTGATGGGCATTTTCGTCCATTCTCATCAATCATGCATTAAAAGAGTCAAGAAATCCTTTGGGACTAAGTAGGAATCTCTACAGGAGGACCTTCAGCAGACATGTTGTGGGGTAATGGAAAGTGAAGAGAGGAAAATAATTTTGAAATTGCCAACTACTTGCCATATAAAGTAAACCAAATGCATTAGGCGTTGGGGCACAAAATGATTCCCCTGTTAGTAACAAGTATTTGGTCTTGAGCCTTCCCAAACAGTTAGTGGATAAACAAGTAATATGGGTAAGGAACTCTGTTTCATAGAAAATGTGCATGTCACTCAAGGAGATTATGGGGGTCTTTTCCAAACTATACACTTATCTGTACTCAGATATAGAGGACCATATTCCATTGTTGGCAGAACAAGCTACATAATTTGATGCTTTTCCTTTCTCCTGCCTAACTTCAGAGGAAGCAAGCATTTTGCTTCATCCTGTCTTTGTGCAGAAGGTTTTGGACTGTATAAAACTGTTGACCACAGGGAAAATACCAGGACCACGATATCATTCTACTAGAGATATTTAATTAGGTAGACTTAGATTTTCCTTCAAGGTGCTGTACCTTGGCTAATGAAATGCTACAACAGGGTCCCTCACCTGCCTCCTGGAGAGAAGCAGTTATAGTGGTTGTTCACAAGCCAAGGAGGGATCCTGCCTTAGTAACGCCATATCATCCCATCCCAATATTAAGCCATGTTTATCAGCTCTTTACGGCATTATTGGTCAATAGGCTGCCAAAGATACTGCTCAGACTCATTCATCTGATCAGTCTGAATTTGTTGCAGTATTCAACAACCTCATAAAACCCTGCTCCAAATAGAGAATGCATCTGAGACTGGACGTTCTCTGCTGTTAGTACTGATGCAGAGAAAGTCTTTGACAGGATAATTTTGGGCTTTTTATCAGACGTTTTAGCTAAAATGAGATTCCTTCCTAGTTTATGGACATATTTAAAAGCTTATATTTGGGATCTACAGTATACCTCTCAACCTGGAAACATCAAAAAGCTGGACAAGTCCCATGAAAAATAGGTACAAATCTGTATGCTGATTAACATCTAATTTGCATACATAATTATGTAACCCCACCCACTCCAATGGAATTGTGGGATATCAACTTTCAAACACAAACTGAAAAACAGACAACCAAAATATGGCACCACTGACCCCCTGCAGCCATTCCAATGTCCCCTTTTCCTGGCGATTTCACCCCATTTACCATAAACACTAATGTCTGCATACTGCTTTACTTATACAATGATTATTTGGATATTATTTTGACATCTGCTAAACAAAGCAATACTGTCTCAATGAAAATAGATTTGGCATTAAAACTTCTCTGCCCTTGAAACTCACATTCATTGAAATAGCATCTGGCCAGTGGTGGATAAAGATTACCTTTGGGCCATTTTCCAATCATTGGCCCCTTGCACACAAAACAAGAAACATATATGTGTTCTTTTCATTGATACACCTTCCTGACTTTAAGTTATATTCCTTGTATAATACAACACATTTGTTAGAGCGCATTTTAAATTTATAGTTTGAACATTTTTCCAGTAGGCTGTACTGTAAGCAATGAAACAAAATGCATGAACCAATAATGACAAAACTGCACAATTCAGAACATTTCCATCATAAAAGTCTCCTTCCACACCCACACTATAAATAGAATGACAGTAGTGTAAGCCATAGGCATCTTGCACAGCTTCTCGCACTTAAGTTCTGTTTTTTTTTTTGGGTGGGGGCAAAATGACAAAAACCAGGGGCACATTTTAAACATTGCTTGTATAATTTTGGAAAGTTGCTAGAATGTTGTTGCCACCATGCATGTCACTGGCAAGTCTTGAACCCAGGACCCTAGTCACTACAGTCAGAGTAACATACCACTATGCCAAATTGGCAGTTTCCTGAAAAATAGGAAGACTGAAACTTAATGGCTATCATTTAGTGAATTCAGTTCTCACTTCTCACCATAGCTCTCAACCTCTTAGCACAAACAACCTGGACAAAGCCAGTATGGGGGAATACAAATTCAGTTCTCACTTCTCACTCACCATAGCTCTCAACTCTTAGCACAAACAACCTGGACAAACAGCAAAGCCAATAATGGGGGAATACAAATTCTGTTCTCACTTCCCACCATAGCTCTTCTCAACTCTTAGCACAACAAATCTGGACAAAGCTAAGAAATGGTGGTGGCTAAGGACTTTAGTCTCTTTTTACCCTGTACTGAAGGTATAGGGTTTGAGCCTGGAATACCTCTAGCCACCAGGTGCATTACATATGGGGCATTTACACACACACACACACACACACACACACACACACACACACACACACAAACACACTGAAAATAATATACAGCAGCTTACTTCTCTGCAATATGTCTGTTCAGCCAGTAAAGCCTTCTCTGCATTTCAGACTCCTCACATAAAATAAATCCTTCTCTGCGTTTCACCCAGGCAACAGCTTCCGAGTAAATAAACAGCCAGTCCAGATTCCTGTCTGCGATACCGGCCAGGCAGCTAAATAAAATAAATCCATTTCACCCAGGCAGCTAAATAAAATAAATCCTTCTCGCTCTCAAAAGCAGCTAAAGAAAATAAATCCTTCTCTCTTCCAGATGAACTGCCGTTCCGCTCGCAAAAGTATTTAAAACTACCCGGAAATACGTGCGCTGTACGCCGTGAGCTCAATTCTGACAGGCTGGTAGCCCTGACGAGCTGACGTCATCGCCCACTAGATGACGTCAGCTAAAGCGTGAAAAATAATTAAAAAAATAAAGAACAAAATCAGAAATGAAGGGGTGCCACTCGGGAATCATAGCACCCTATTATTTGGACCCAAAAACTCGGTAAAAAATGAGTAATTCGGGACATTTGTGAGGTATGATCTACAGCTAAGCTGAAGCTGAACTCCCATCTCTTCTCCAATAGCTGTTCAAGGAGACATCAAGTAAGGGTGGTCCTCTCTCCCTCTTTTACTTAGTTCTCTCTTTTGAGCTTTTTGCAGTTTTCCTGGATTCTTTGCCTTTAAAAGACTATACCATGGAGAGGGATCTCTCATAAAATTGTGTTGCACGCTGACAGCCTTTTGGTGTTCTTGGCAGATCCTGAGAGATAGAATTTTCCATACTGTTTCAAAATCTTTCTTGTTTGGTATCCTATCTGATTATAAAGTTAACTCCTTCAAAGCAAAAACAATCAAAATTATTCCCTGTCCCCCCAAGCCTTAGGACATTTCCCCTTGCAGCTGCTGATACAGTATTCTATTTAGAGATTCAACCAAAGATCACCTTGGTGGCTTGCCTGAAAGAGTACCTGTGCAGAGATAATAAGGAAGCTTAAAGCTTTCTCCCAAGCATGGAAACATCTCTGACTGGGTATGATCCAGAGAGAACAGAATGTCTCATGGTACATTCCACCCTACAGTTTCCCACTCACTTTCTGGATAAAGCAAATTATTTTTATTAGGAACTTTGTGTGGGTGGTGGGAAGCCTACATTGCACTTCCTGTATCTCTGCCTTCCCTTTGGGTCATGGGGTCTTGACTTGCCAGGTATGAAACCATGTACCATGACATACAGGCTGAAAGTCTTTGGCGAACTCATAAAAGGGTAGACAAGCAGGCCATGTGATGCACCATGTTACTTAATTTAATGGGTTAAATTGGGGCAATATTCAGTCAACTGCTATTTTAAAAGGAATCCCAGTTGAGGCAGTAGCCTAGACGTTTAGGTTCTTTAACTATATGATTGGTTGGCTGATGGACTCTGTTCCTGTGGGCAGCCACAGTTATGGGGGACTTTGCTTCCAGCATAAGTAGTACATTACAGAGCGCAGTTTAAGGGAACAGATGCTCAGCTCTGGTTTTCCCTTGGTTTGGGATGGTTTCAGTAAATTATACAATTTGACCTTGTAATAATCTGAATTGCATATGAGAGTCATGGCAATGTATAGAACCACTACACTAGACAGGTTTTTCAGGGAGTACTGGCCCAGAAGGTCCCTTGTCTTATTGATTCCAGAGGCCCCCTCCCTATGATGATATCTCTGAGGCAGAGTATGTTGGATATATATCGTCTCGTGTGGGGAAAGAGACCTTGGGATAACCATTGATAAGCTTGTTTGGTCTAGATTGCTTGCAGTGCCCAAATCTGCTGCCTACTCAAGCAAATATAGATTTTTTTGGCTGGAGTGAAAATTTTAGTAGTTCTATATGCCGTCTAACTTACTGGGATATTTCCAAGTACTCCTGTTTGCTGCTGGAGGATTAGATAAATATTTGGGGAGTTTTCTGCTCTTCTGGGGTATAAACTAGATGATTCTGAATAGTTGTGAATATATCTGGCTGAATATTTTAAAGTTGCTAAAGCTATATTCTTGTTAGGCATAACCACTGTTCCTTGGTTGCCTCTTTCCTCCTTGAAAACTAAACTTATTGCTCCTTGCAGCTAAAAATGTATTATAAAAAGATGGATGTCTCCCACTACCCCTCCTTTTACATATTTACCAGCCCTCATGAAAGAGATATCTGCTCTTGAACTGATACTTCAGACCAATGTTTAAAAGACCTTGCCCTGGAAAAATGAATTCTTGACTAATTTTATCAGTGAGCATTGTGCTGCCTTTGAGATTCTGTAATCGTCATTTTGGTATTAACTGCAACATATTTGTGAATTATTCCTGTGTCATCCCTAATTCTGAAAACATAATACCTGTTGTTTATTTACTGTTCACTGCTTATTCATTTCATTACTGATTTTTTTTTGTTTTAATAAGTGATTGCAATAAAATTTTATTAAAAAATATGAGAGTTGTCCACATCTGTAGCATTACTCCAGTGAGACTGTCAGATGAGTAGCTGATTTGCCATACCTGCATTTGTGTAATCTGTTGATTGGATTACAGCCAGTCAATGAAGGTGCCTCTGTTTTTAAGGGTGGTCTGGGTGTTCTGGCTTTGTTAAATGATTACGGACAACAGGTCACTGTGTAAGTGGAAACTGAATGAAATACAACTGTGTAATATATAACTTGCTTGTACCCTGTTTACATCACCAAACAAACAATTAACTGTTTTGTCTGTTGCCACTACCCCCCCCCCCCCCATTTATAGCACGTTTCTAGATGCTTAACCATTTCATTTTGTTTATTCGGCAGGCAAAAGAACTGGAGAGTCTGATACTGGAAATAAAAAGCATAGACATCAGGGTAAGAAAAGCATGGTTCAAGCAATGTTACAATTTTTGGTTTGTTTTAATTCTAAGTTTTGTCTTGGCTCTGGATTCTGTACTGAGCAAAAACCATCATACATATCACACATTGTAGCAGTTCACATAGCTTTGTCCATTTCCCCCACTTTGGGTCCCATTTTAGGGTATAGATTTTTGAAAAGAGCTTCTGTCCAGTGCATATAAAGTACTGCATATTGTGAAGGTGTACCAGTGAATGTTCATTCTGTGGTTCATGTTGCAGTAGTCTTTACATTTAGCAGCAAAGAAAAATATGGTAGCAGTTGTACGAAGTATAGCTCCAGACCACATAAAATAAACCAAGAACTTTAATATTCGGTAAGCGCTTTCACCACTGTCCGTGGCTTCTTCAGACCATATACAAATACAAAAGCACACACAAAGAGGTTTTTAAAGCTGTCCCTGTATAACTCATTAACCTGAAAGACCACTCCCAGTCAATCAAGTTACTGTAGACACACCCTCTTTTAAAAGCATCAGTACCTTCATCTACATTGCATAGTAATACTTTTAAAATACAATTCTTATAGCACATTAAAAGTCTATTTCAGCAGTCAAAGCATTCGTAGGCATCTACAAGCATTAAATATTTGGAAACATTTCAGAACATTGCTTGTATTAGCAGCATGTCAAATGCTATATTGTATGCTAATCATCATTATCTAAACAATGATACCGAGTCTCTGTTCATTATATATTCTTCGCTAGAATTATATTGCACTATGTTATCTGCTTTGCTTCAGATATATGCTGTTACTTAAAATTTATTACAATAACAAATCTAGGTCTAACCTTCTATACATTCCTACTACTTCTAACAGTGTAAGTAAAGCTGCAGTTTAAAGTGCAAGCAAGTTACCCATGCCACGTGTTCAAATTCCATTTTAAAACTCAAATTCTTCCCATCACATTGTCGTCTGTTAAACTTGTCCAGCGAGTGTAATCCACTTAAAATGTACTTATATTGCACCCTCGTTGTGTTATATTCCATTTCCAAAAGTTAGAAATGTTAGAAATGAAAAAAAGTGTATTTGTCGTCATTGCAGCGCCTCTGTGCATGCACACTGATGTCATCACACTTGACAGATGCTCCGTTTTACTTCTTCCCACTTTCTTCATTTAATTATAATAGAGAACCAAGTATTATAAAATATATATCATTGCTAAATAATTTAGAATACACCAACTCACAAATTCATATATGTAAACAGTTTTAAAAGGAAAGTTTATGCTTTTCCCCATAGAAAAAAAACATACTTTTGCATTTCTGTCTTTTATATGTCAGTCAAGTATATAAAATATAAACACTCAACACATTATATGTATACAACAAGGCTTGACTTTAAACAAATATAATAGACATAACTTTAACTCTATACCTCTGGGCAACCCATTCAAATCATAAAATATATATTCTATGGATAATAATAGTTCAATACATTTGTATAGGCAATTTGGTGCAAATATATGTGTCACCAATTTGTATAAATAACAGGACTTATTACATGTTCTTGTCCTACATGTAAACCCCCAATATATACGTTATATGACACTCAGAACATTATATTGCTGTTTATCAAAATCATTTTTACACAGCTATATAGTACTTTAGATATAGTGTATAAATAAGGTCTTCCAACAGCCATTAAGAGATGGATGGATGCTTTGGTATAAGTATATATGTTAAATAGAGATAACTCCGTGTATAGTTATAGTTTTACAATACATCTATATGATAGAACGCTTACAGATATCATATATAGAAAGAGAAGGTGATTCTAATATAGCAAATAGATTATGCATAGTTGTAAATATATGCACCGTACAAATAACCACTCACATCATACTATTTGTGTAATAAATGTATTATACACAGACAATATCACTGTTTTGTGATGGATAAACTCAATTCTCGGGTATATTAAATATATGGTATTTCATAAAGTAAGATAAAGTACTCAAATCTTGTTTTTAGCAGTCTTATCATAGCCCATACTTACAAACATATTTAGATAAACGATGTTACGACAGGTTGGGTAAAATTCTACAGTGTTCTTACTAAGTGGGATTATTTCCTATTA
The DNA here is from genome assembly GCF_019279795.1 of Protopterus annectens. NCBI lineage: Eukaryota > Metazoa > Chordata > Ceratodontiformes > Protopteridae > Protopterus > Protopterus annectens. The sequence goes on along the minus strand of NC_056737.1, from coordinate 314,635,750 downwards.
AATGTAATATGTATCACTATTTTCTAGGTATCCCTCATGCGTCTAAAGCACTTTTAATGGATACTTTACCATTCAGCCCCTTCTCCTTATCTGCCCTAAGTTTGAGTATCCATCTGAGCTCACTTCTTTCTGTCAGATTTTTAATATTACCCAGCCTTTGCCCTGTAATAACTTCTTCTGATGCTATAAATTTAAAATCATGGTATATACCGCTCCTCTCTATGTATTTAGACAAGGCACTTACAGAGTCCCTATTCCTTATACTACTAATATGTTCCTTTATACATTCTCTGAATGTCCTGTTTGTTTTGTCTACATAAAAATGTAAGCAGCAATCACATTGTGCTGCATAAATAATATTCATACTGCTATAGATGACTGCTTCATTCAACTTATATTTATTACCAGTTACCGGGTGGACAAACTCATCGGTATTTTTAACAAATTAACACATGCAACAACTGGTACATACTCTGGTACCTTTCCATGTATTTAGATTACTACCAGATAGATTCCTGGGGTTTTCCTATTTTTAAACATAAAAGTAGGATACTCACCAACGACCTCCCTAATTCTTCTATCTGTCATAAGAAGCGGCCAGTGTTTATTAAAGGCATCTCTTACTTTCCTCACATCACTTGTATATGATATAGAGACATTAACCACATTGTTCTTAAATATTGTATCAGTTCTGTTTAATGTTTGATCTATCTTATTGAAATGCTTCTTATGACAGATAGAAGAATTAGGGAAGTCATTGGAGAGTATCCTAGTTTTATGTTTAAAAATAGGAAAAATCTTAAACGCATATTATGCTACCCCAGGAATCTATCTGGTAGTAATCTAAATACATGGAAAGGTACCAGAGCGTGCACCAGTTGTAGTATGTGTCAATTTGTTAAAAATATCAATGAGTTTGTCCACCCAGTAACTGGTAATAAATATAAGTTGAATGGAGCCGTCAACTGTAGCAGTATGAATATTATTTATGCAGCACAATGTGACTGCTGCTTACATTTTTATGTAGGCAAAACAAACAGGACTTTCAGAGAACGTTTAAAGGAGCATAGCAGTATAAGGAATAGGGACTCTGTAAGTGCCTTGTCTAAATACATAGAGAGGAGCGGTATACACCATGATTTTAAATTTATAGCATTAGAATAAGTTATTATAGGACAAAGGCTGGGTAATATTAAGAATCTGACAGAAAGAAGTGAGCTCAGATGGATACTCAAACAGAGCAGATAAGGAGAAGGGGCTGAATGGTAAAGTATCCATTAAAAGTGCTTTAGACGCACGAGGAATACCTAGAAAATAGTGATACATATTATATTTAATAGGAAATAATCCCACTTAGTAAGAACACTGTAGAATTTTACCCAACCTGTCGTAACATCATTTATCTAAATATGTTTGTAAGTATGGGCTATCTGTGATAAGACTGCTAAAAACAAGATTTGAGTATTTTATCTTACTTTATGAAATACCATATATCTGAAGTAGTTAACTTCATTTATCTGCAACCTGTGGGTATTCGGATCCATATCGGATCTGAGCCAGAAACATTTTATCACGCATCTGCTCCAAGCTCCTCCCCTTACCCATAATCCCTCACCTCTCCTACCTTCCGTCAGATCTCGTTTTCCGCTTCCTGCGTATGCATCATGGTCTCTATAGCTCCAAGTTGGGTAGTGTAAGTGGAACTTTTGATTCTTTAGTTAGTGTGTGAGAGTAGTTGTTTGTGACGGCCCTTCCTCCCCTTCGTCTTGTCGTCGGCTTGTTAAAAAAAAAAAAAAAAAAGTAGCTAGTTTGTGTTTCTTTCTTGAATAGAGTAGGCCTAGCCAACCCCTGAGTGTGTGTGTGTGTGTGTGTGTGTGTGTGTGTATATAGTTTAGCGTTTATCTCAGTGGAGTGTATTATGGCTGACCAGTCTAAACCAGTGTTCAAGAAATGCACAGTGTGGCCACAAGCTTTCACTGGCTGACGGCCACACTCTGAGTGTTGTTTGCCTTGGCATTCCCCATCTTAATATGCCATGTGTTGTGTGTGCAGGGTTCAATCCCAGAGCCCTTAAAGAAAGGAAGGCGAAACTGGTAGCCCAAGGGCCTGCTACCAGTTTCTGCCTTAGAGACGACGGCCTCAACATCGGCTCCTGTAGCCAACCAACCCCCCCTCAGGCTGGGACTTAACCTCCCTCTAAGCCTGCTGAGGCTGTGACAAAAGCTGCAGATAAGTTCAAAAAAGCGAGAGAGAAAAGGCTAGAGAGGCACTGTGAGCGATCTCCTGAGTGGGAGCCTTTTCCCAGTCCACCTGTGAAAATTGTTAGGGCCACTTCTCCTCAGCTCCATTCCCCGAGGTTCTTCCCGGAGCCAATGGAGCCCTTGGATCTAAGGCCTTCTTTGAGGTCATTTCATAGGGCCAGATCCGAGTCGGTCGCCTCCTCGCGATCGACTCGGAGTCTCTCGGAGCTTGACGTGGACAGGATGATGCATAGATTCATTTGGACCCAAATCCAAATGGGAGTCTTGCCAGGCCCCTCTCTGGCCAGAGAGGGGACCTCTATGCCCTTCTTTCATCCTACCTGTCCTTCCCGATCCGACCATCGGTCTCGGGGTTTATGGATCCTCGGAGCTGGGGGTTCAGCGCCAACAGTTCCTCCAACCTCGACGCTGGCTATTACCTTGAGTTCCTCGGATCAGACTTGTTCAGATCCGAGCAACTCTCGGGGCTGAGAACAGGGAGCCAGATCCGGAGGACAGAAGATGTCTTCGACTCCGACTTTGTCAGATCCAAGCCATTCCTTCTGAACCCTGGCTACCTTGGCCTCGGCTCCGATCCTCACGATGGAGCCAGGGAGAACTTCTTCCTTGTTGGTTGCCAAGAAGGTGTGCTCTCCTTCGGTCTTCGATGTGGTGGAGAGGGTTCTCTCCCAGGGATTGAGACCCCAGCCCATTGCCTTGGACTCCGCCCAGACTGCCTTGGATTTGGTCACGACTCCCATCAGCCCGTGCCAGAGGACCCAAAGGTGGATCCCATTGTGGAACCCCCCCATGACTTACGAGCCCTCTTCAGAGTGTCCCACTGAGGAGGCCCCACGTAAGCATTCATGTAAGAGGAGGCATGTGGACTCCCCTCGAGTCCCTCACAGAAGATACTGACTTGGATGAAGGTGAGGGTTCCCCCAGGTCACCTCCCGAGGATGTCTCCTTTGGAGACATCGTGGAAATCCTCCACCAGAGGGGAGGTTGGTCAGCCCCAAAACCTTCAACGGACGAATCAGTATTCTTGGAGGCCTTTGGCACGGGCCCATCTACATCCTGGGTGTCCCCTCCTGCAGATCCATTAATGGATCTCATCACCTCACAGGCATGGAAGGAGCCTGACACCATAGAGCCAATACCCAAACGCCCAGACAGGATCCTTTCTCCTCCCACAGACAGACAGTCTTGGTACAAGGGATCCCCTGTGGATGCTATGGTGATGGCGGCTGCCACCAAGAGAGAACTGGCTCAGGAAAGTTCTTCGATCCACCCTCCGGACAAAGAGTCTACGCGGTGGACCGCTTTGGGAAGCGAGTTTTTTCTTCAGCGACGTTTTCCATACGAGCTCTAAATTATTAGGTACACATCATTCGACTCCAGCGAGATCTGGTCATGGAATTCACTGTCACCCCCAGAGTCCTTGTCGCCAGAGGACAAGCGGCTGTTCTCGGCAACAATGTCGACTCTGAAATCCGTTTGTAACACGTCCATGCATCTTCTTTCCCATGCCATGGAAGGAGCGGCTAGGGTGGCTGGGACTGGCGTAGCTATGAGGTGGCATGCCTGGCTCAGACTGTGTCAATTCATGGATCCCTTCAAGGCGTCTTTCACGAATGCTCCCTTTGATGGTTCCACCCTTTTTGGGAAGACAGTTCGTGACACCTTAGTCCAGAGCGAGAAGGACAGGGAGACTCTGTCTACCATCAGAGTCTGCTTCTCCAGCTCTCAAAAATCCTTTTCTAGGAATCGGAGAGGGCAGAAGAAGATGTGGTTCAGAAAATCTCAGTTTTCCCACGACACTCAGGGTAACTCATCCCCTAGAGGCAGAAGGGGACAAGACAGAAGCCGCCCCAGAAGCAGAGGGGATCTGAGGAACTTTGGCTCGAGGGAGACCTTCTCGGACCGACCCGTGCAGCAACCCTGAGGGGTTGCCCAACTGTCCTACTCTGGAGATAGTCAGGGGAAGATTGTCAGTGCACCTAAGGGCTTGGGAGTCCATCACAATGGACCATTGGGTGCTCCAAATAATATCCAGAGGATACTCCATCCCGTTCATCACCCCACCTATGCAATCAAAGCACCTCCCAGATGTCCCACCCGCTCAAAAGGAGGCCACAGTGCACGAGATTTCAAAGCTGCTTTACAATCGGGCCATTGAATCGGTCCCCCCAGATCAGTCCGGATTAGGCGTTTACTCCACGTTCTTTTTAGTACCAAAAAAGACGGGGGACCTCAGACCCATATTGGACCTGTCTGCCCTGAACCTGTCGGTAACCAAGCAGAAATTCCAGATGGTCACCTTACAGTCCATCCTACCTTATCTCCAAGGATGCGACTGGCTGTGCTTGATAGACCTCCAGGATGCTTACTACCATATCAAGATTTGCAGAAGCTCCAGGAGATTTCTTCGCTTCCGGCTGGGAGCCAATCATTTCCAGTTCAGAGCCCTACCCATTGGTCTCACCACAGCCCCTATGGTGTTTACCAAGGTTATGGCAGTAGTAGCGGCTCACCTGAGGCTTCAGGGAATTCAGGTGTTTCCTTACCTAGATGATTGGCTCCTCGCTGCTACCACCAAGCGTCTACTTTGCATGGCAAGAGACTCCTTCATGCATCTTGCAGTCAATCTAGGGATCACCATCAACATCTCCAAGTCCTGCCTAAATCCGACACAGACCTTGGAATTCATAGGGGCACGGTTGGACACTCTACTATTACAAGTTTTTCTCACTCAGGACAGGATCCAGAACCTACGGGCCCATGTGTCAGTGATCCTCAGCCCCAGGACACCGATGGCGAGCGACATTCTCCACGCCCTAGGCTCCATGGCAGCAGCAATTTTAATTCTACCATGTGCGTGCCTTCACATGAGGGTGCTTCAGTGGACCTTGGCAGTTCAGTGGTCTTGGTTAGACCTCCCCAAGGACTACCCTATATGGATCAGCAAATCCTTCAAGACTTCTCTTCTTTGGTGGCTCCAATTACTGGAAATCTTGGCAGGTCGCCCATTCTTAACATCCCCAGCCCAAGCCACAGTGACCACGGATGCCCTCCCAGCTTGGGGGGGGGGGCACTTTTTGGGAAGGACAGTCAAAAGCACATGGTCCCAAACAGAGACCAGATTGCATATCAATGTTCTGGAGATGAGGGCAGTGCTTTTAGTGTTGCAAGCCTTTCACACTGTTCTCCCCCCGGGGACAATTGCAGTTCAGTCAGACAACATGTCCATTGTCTGGTACATCAACAAACAAGGAGGGACCAGATCTTACCCTCTCTGCCGCGAGGCCATGAGAGTGTGGGAGTGGGCGATTTCCACCATTCGGTTTCTGATCACAAGGCACATCCCAGGACACTCCAACATTTTAGCGGACAGATTGAGTCGGGCTATTCTAATGCCATATGGGTGGTCTCTGAAACAGTCAATAGCGGAGGAGATTTTCCTAACATGGGGTCACCCTTGCTGCAATCTCTTTGCATCTCCTTCCAATGCAAAGTGCAGCGAGTTCTTCGCTGTAATCCCCTCCCCCGGGGACTCCCCCAGAGACACTCTAGTCCATGCTTGGCCTCCCGGGTTACTGTATGCCTATCCCCCACTACCTCTAATTCCGAAGTTTCTTCAGAAAGCATACCGACTGGGGTGCAAAGTGATCCTCATTGCCCTGTTCTGGCCGTGTCAAAGTGTGGTTTCCCTTCCTCTGGTCTCATGCTCTAACTCCACCACGGATTCTAGATCCCTGCCCGGATCTCATATCCCATCCCTCTGGCATCAGTCCACCTGACCTGGACAGCCTCAAGCTGACGGCTTGGTTACTCCAGTGCTAGGACTCCCGGTTTATCATCTTCGGTAAAGAGTATTCTGGTGGCATCCCTCAAAGCTTCCACTAGGAAGGTTTACCGCAGCAAATGGAAACGCTTCTCTATTTGGGCTTCTCGGAGAAACATAGATCCATTTACTGCCCCGGTTCCTGCAGACTTGGAGTTTTTGTCATATATTTTTCAACAAGGGGCTAGTTCCTCCACAGTGAAAGTACAACTGGCAGCCATATCTAAAATTTGAATGCTCTGGCCTCCTTGAGATAGTGCAAGACCTTTCTAAAAGGTACTTTTCTCTTGCATCCCCCAGTTAAGAATTCCGTTCCCCCCCTTGGGACCTTACGCTAATTCTGCAGGCATCAGTGTTACCCCCTTTTGAACCAGCAGCGTCAGACTTAAAATTTCTGTCCTGGAAGACCGCCTTTTTAGTGGCCATTACTTCGGCTAAAAGGGTTTCTGAGATCCAAGCTTTGTCTGCCGCGCCCCCCCACTTGATTTTTCATAAAGACAGGGTTTCGCTTCGCACGAACCCTTCTTTCGTACCGAAAGTGGCTTCTGAATCTAACATTAACCAGATGATTAATCTGTCTGTGTTCTTTCCAAATTTCAAGGGTGAATATAAGCTGCACTTGCTAGATGTTCATAAACAGCTTCATTTCTATCTACATAGGACTAAGCAATTTCATAAGTCTGACCAATTATTCGTGTCCTTTTCTAGATCCTTTTTGGACAAGACCATTTCCAAAGTCTCCTTAGCCAGGTGGATTACACAATGTATACTGCAAGTCTATAGGGATAAAGGCCTATCCCCACCTGGTGCTATTAAAGCCCATTCCACCAAATCTATGGCAACTTCTGATGCTTTTTGGTCTAGGGTTTCTCTGGATATCTGTGCAGCAGCGACCTGGGCAAGGTCACATACATTCATCTCTCATTATAAGTTGGATTTGATGTCTAGAGGGAGAGCATCCTTTGGCTCTGCTGTGCTCAGGAATATCCTTCCATAAGGGCCTCCCAGGAATTTTGGTAGCTGGGGACTCTGTCCCACAGGTTGCAGATAAATGAAGTTAACTACGTCAGATAAAGAAGTTATGTACTCACCATAACGTTCCATCTGAGTAGTTATACTTCATTTTCTGCAACCGTCCCTCCCTCCTTCTCCCGAACCTGTTCTAGGATAACATTATTGAGTTGCTAATAGTTTGTTTAATGGCAAACTCGATCTGAGGGAAGGTAGGAGAGGTGAGGGATTATGGGTAAGGGGAGGAGCTTGGAGCAGATGCTTGATAAAATGTTGCCTGCTCGGATCTGATATGGATCCGAATACCCACAGGTTGCAGAAAATCAAGTGTAACTACTCAGATGGAACGTTATGGTGAGTACATAACTTCTTTATTTAATATATCTGAGGATAGAGTTTATCCATCACAAAACAGTGATATTGTCTGTGTATGATACATTTATTGCACAAAGAGTATGATGTGAGCGATTGTTTGTACGATGCATATATTTACAACTATGCATAATCTATTTGCTATATTAGAATCACTTTCTCATTCTATATATGATATCTGTAAGTGTTCTATCATATAGATGTATTGTTTAACTATAACTATACACATAGTTATCTCTATTTATCTCTATTTAACATATATACGTATACCAAAGCATCCATCCATTTCTTAATGGCTGTTGGAAGACCTTATTTATATAAAGTACACTATATCTAAAGTACTATATAGCTGTGTAAAAATGCTTTTGATAAACAGCAATATAATGTTCCGAGTGTCATATAAAGTATATATTGGGGGTTTACATGTAGGACAAGAACATGTAATAAGTCCTGTTTTTTTATACAAACTGGTGACGCATATATTTGCACCAAATTGCCTATACATATGTATTGAACTATTATTATCCATAGAATATATATTTTATGGTTTGAATGGGTTGCTCAGCAGTGTAGAGTTAAAGTTATGTCTATTATATTTGTTTAAAGTTGAGCCTTGATGTATCCATATAATGTGTTGAGTGTTTATATGATATATACTTGATTGACATATGAAAGACAGAAATGCAACAGTATGATTTGTTTCTATGGGGAAAAGCATAAACCTTCCTTGTTTAAAACTGTTTACATATATGAATTTGTGACTTGGTGTATTCTAAATTATTTAGCAATGATATATATTTTATAATACTTGGTTCTCTATTATAATTAAATGAAGAAAGTGGGAAGAAGTAAAACAGAGCATCTGTCGAGTGTGATGATGTCATTGCGCATGCACAGAGGAGCTGCAATGACGACAAATATACTTTTTTCATTTCTAACTTTTGGTAATGGAATATAACACAACAAGGGTGCAATATAAGTATATTTTAAGTGGATTACACTCGCTGGACAAGTTTAACAGACGACAATGTGATGGGAAGAATTTGAATTTTAAAATGGAATTTGCACACATGGCATGGGTAACTTGCTTGCATTTTAAACTGCAGCTTTATTTACACTGTTAGAAGTAGTAGGAATGTATAGAAGGTTAGACCTGGATTTGTTATTGTAATAATTTTTAAGTAACAGCATATATCTGAAGCAAAACAGATAACATAGTGCAATATAATTCTAGCAAAGAATATATAATGAACAGAGACTCAGTATCATTGTTGTTTAAATAATGATGCTTAGCATAATATATAGCATTTGACATGATGCTAATAGCAGCAATGTTCTGAAATGTTTACAAATATTTAATGCTTGTAGATGCCTATGAATGCTTTGACTGCTGAAAATAGACTTCTAATGTGCTATAAGAATTGTATTTTAAAAGTAGGATTGCCACCTTTTCAAATGGCCAAAGTGGGACATTTTTGGTACAAACATCAGATTTTACAGGTCGACACATACCCATGGTCAGTACAAAGGTTAGAACTTAACTTTTTTGCCTAAATAAAAGCTTATTCTTGTAGCATTTTAATTGCTTATTCTGTATTTAGGTATTTTAGATACAGAATAACTGTTTTATGCAAATATTACATAAAATATAGGAAATAATTTTGTCCTAAAATCTCAGGGCATTTGCCATTTTTACAATTTTTTGTCAGGACACAACTGCCCAAAGAGGGACTGTCCCTCGCAAAGTGGGACAGGTGGTAACCCTATTTTAAAAGTATTACTATGCAATGTAGATGAAGGTACTGATGCTTTTAAAAGAGGGTGTGTCTATAGTAACTTGATTGACTGAGAGTGGTCTTTCAGGTTAATGAGGTATACAGGGACAGCTTTAAAACCGCTTTGTGTGTGTTTTTATATTTGTATATGGTCTGAAGAAGCCACGGACAGTGGTGAAAGTACTTACCGAATATTAAAGTTCTTGGTTTATTTTATGTGGTCTGGAGCTATACTTCGTACAACTGCTACCATATTTTTCTTTGCTGCTATTTTTGCTTGTTTGGTGGAACAGTTTATGTTTACCAGCTGGTTGTTTGCCTGTTTCTTGTTAGTCTTTATGTTTAGATTTCTGCTACAGAAGGCCCAACTTCCAGAGCTTTGCACCCTTTTCCCAGTAGACACGGCAGATTCTTTCATATCTGAATGTAAGAACATTTGGGGTTCAGTAGGAATGTATATCCATGCTGTCTTCAGTTCTTTCTTGCTATGGTCTGTGTGGTCATTGATGCACGTATCTCTACTGTTCAGTTTTGCCTGGTTTTCAGAGTACCAAACCTCACATAAATGTCCAAGAAAAAGCAGCAAGACTGCAGAGACTCTGCCCAATCATAAACTCACAAATGTGTATTCCAGTTCAGAATAGTAGCAACAGAAACTTGTAGATATTAGCGCTTTCGTGTATTCCGTATCAGACTTCATCAGATTTGACAAAGCTGCTTTTTTTTCTTGGTTTTCAGAGCAGACAGATAAGCACCCTTGTGAGGTAATCTTCTTCTGCATGTTTGTTGTAGTTTTTTTTTTCTGGGCATCAGGGGCACTAGATAACAGAAGTTACTAAGACATATAACTGTATTACCTGTGGACTGAAAAGTTCCACACAAGGACTTACATAGCTAGTGCTTTGTTTGCCTGGGGATGTGGAATTACATTGCTTCTTGTCCCAGGTGCATCCTGTATTCAATAAGAAATTGATAAAGCAGAGAGAGACAGACAGACAGAGAAATTTCTCTGCAAAAAAAAAAAAAAAAAAAAGAGTAAGTTGGATGCCTTGTCAAGGACAGACATGGTATAAGCTAGATGTTCCATGGACACCCTACCAAAAAGCACAAGGTAACTGACAGAAGAGCAGACAAATGGAAAGCTTCAGCAAGTAAAAATTTGCCTGGTTAGAAAAGCTCCAACAAAACTACCAAAAAAAAAAAAACGTTCAAATCACCACAGGAAAAACTTAAGTTTTTCCTATAGACATTTGAGACAGTCTTTTTGGAGTTTGAGAAGAGCCCTCGAGAGAAGGTGTACTGAAGGTTGTTGACATCCATTCAGAGTCCCAAAACCCTTAGCCTTAAGAGTTGTTAGTCCTGTGAGGAACTTTCCAGCCCCCCTTAGCCTTAAGAGTTGTTAGTCCTGTGAGGAACTTTCCAGCCCCCATCTCTGACACCTGTTTTGACTGAGACCTTGAGGGTAGCATTAGCAATGCATCCCTGGTAACCAACTCCTACCCCTGCTCCCTGAAGGCCAGACCACTTCTGTGAGGTTGTGGAGTCCTGCTCCAACATACAAAAAATGCTCCAACATACAAAAAATAGTGTTGCTGATCCAGTTGTGGGGTCCCTGGATGCTGGTAATCTGTGTAATGGGGGATCCAGCTAAGAGTCCACTTCCCAGTTATAGGAAGAGTAAAATAATTGACCAATTTGGGTAGAAAGTTTTTATTTTTTGCTACTTCAGAGCAGTAAACTGCCAAACACATTGAGAAGCACCATGAGAATGCCCTATCTCACATGAAGGACAAGGCTAGGAAGAATGACAGTCAGGCCTTGAAAGAAAAGATTTTAGAATTATGCCACCTTCTTTGTCAAATCAGCAGGTATACTACCATGTGGGGCTGTGAAGATGCATCATACTGGGTGGCACCTACTGGATCAGACATTGCTGGGTGTCAGAACACGGTTCCTTAATGCATCAGTGGAGAGTGAGCTGATCCATGCACTCCCTGTAAAGAAGGCATTTGAAAATGAAGAAAAAGGAGCTCATCATGCAGTCTCATTCAACATCTTTATGCCTAGGGTGAGCTGCAACTACCCGACCAACAGTTGGCTTTTCCACCACAGGCAGGAAAAGTAAGCAGTCAAAAGATAGTAAAGGCCACTATAGGAAAGAACTGGCAAGCTGTTTTAGAAACAGATCCATGGGACCCTTCAGGGTCAATTAAAGACCACGATTTTCAGGAAGAATGTGGCTTTATGAGAGATTTATTCTTGAAAAGAGGCTACCCCTTCACCCTAATTCAAGACTTAATTGAAGAAGTCCAGTTAAAAAGGGAAAGGGGAATTTATTTGCCCATCTTGAACCAACACAGTGGACACATTACGGAACCACCAGTTGTTAGACAAACTATTAGCCCCTACAGCTTTATTGTTACATACAGCCTAGATGCCAAAAGTGTGGTTTACATAATCCAAAAGAACTGGGATATATTAATGAATGATAGTGTATTGAGAAACAAATTCCAGGAAAAACCTGTGATTGTTTTTAAATGGGGAAACAACTTGAAAAAAATACTGGAAAGGAAACCAAATAGGCAGGTAAATAAAATGGGTATGTTTAAATGCAACATGTGTAGATATTGTAAATACATGAACACCGGTCAAACATTTGAGATTAGGGGCAAGAGATACAAAATAAGGGACAAATTTGATTGTCAAAGCAAGCAGGTAGTATACCTAGCAAAGTGCACATGCTGCCCAGTATTCTATATTGGAAAAACCGACAGGAAACTCCGTGAACGGGTATACGAACATGTATATGCCATGGGGAGACACAAAGCGAAGAATGCACTTGCAAGACACATCATGGAGTATCCACAACACCAGTTTACATTTCGGGCAATAAATCAAGTTAGGAATGAGGGGAGAGGGGGGGCCAGATTAATTGATTTTAGAGAAAAATGAACTTGTGGCAATTGAGACTGGATGCTTGCCATTACCCAGGGATAAATGAACTAAGTTCCATTATATATATTTTAAAATTAAGAAGCTTAAGCCGGTAGAAAAATTTTTTTTCTTTTTTTCATTAATATTTTTTATACTGCTTGGATACATACAAACACACGCTTTAAAACATATTTTGTACAGATGTATATAAATATTCGCTTCATAATATAACACTTTTAAAGAAAGTATTTTTTGTAAACATTTTTTAGAAATGTTTTTATTTATTTATTAGGTATGCTTATGTATGAAACTAATGTTTTTTGATATCCACAATATAGTAGAACTGTTTGTTTTACTTGAAGGGAGGTGGAGTTTGCTTTCTAAGCAAGAAATGGACAGCCACTCATATCATTGTTTTTAAACATGTGATAGGAAGGAGGGGAATTTAAACCCCAGTGTTTTAAAATGTTTTTATCTGAAGAAGTTGTTTTTTGTAAACAACGAAAAGCATTGTTAAAAGCTTAATAAAATTGTTTCCTGCATCTGTGTGGAAAGAGGTTGTGTTTTGGGCGATTTGACTTGCACTGCTTTGGCGTTTTTGGAATTTCTTGCGGTGTTTACATTTTTACAAGTTTGCCTAATATTGTCAAATGTTTCCCTCCCTTCCACAAAACCACACTGATCCATATCTATCAATTTTGGTATCACTTTTGCCATTATTTTAGCCATTAGAGACATAAACACTTTATAACCATGGTTAAGTATTGAAGTGGGCCTGTATGAAGCTGGATCCGATGGATCTTTGCCCTCTTTAGGTATTGCCATTACCACTGCCTTCTTGCAGGATGCTGGTACTTCTCTTCCTCTTAAAATACTGTTAAACAAAACCTTCCAGATCTTTATCAGTGTTTTCCTTCCTAACTTCCAAACATCCATAACAATATCATCTATTCCTGGGGACTTTCCTGTAGATTGGTTATATATAGCCATTTTTATCTCACCCCTTCCTATCCTGTTAGTAGTTGAGCCTCATCTACCTCTAACTTTGGCATACTTCATTCTTCCATAAACATTTCCATTTGTACCCTTTCTTGATTTCCACATTTCTCTGCTTTATACAAATTTTCATAACATTTCCAAAATATTTCTAATACTTCTCCAAGGTCTCTTGTTATCTTCCTTGCTATAGGCTCCCTAAGCTTGGTGACTGCCCTTTCCACTTTCTGTTGCCTGAGTTGTTGTGCTAAAAGTTTTTGTGCTGTAGAATTACTATAAAAAAACAATTGCTTAAGAGAAATCTTTCTAAACTCGTGCATATTTTCAAGGTAATCCATTATTTTCTGTTTAGCATTCTTCAGTTGCTCCTTTTCTTGTTCTGAGAGATACCCCCTATTTTGCAATACTTTGTTAATCCCTATAAATAATTCTCGTTACTGTTTAACCATATTGCCCTTTCTTTTATTTCCAACCTAGTTTTAAACTCCACTTTAATTTTTATCCCACTCCTTAGCTATGTTTTCAGAAGACAATTCTATCTTCTCTAGTAGCTCCTGAATTACTTCCATAACCCATTCATTAAATTCCTGTCTTTTCAAATGATAGGAGGGAAAGCACCAGTGTCTCATTTTTATTTCATTACCTTGTGTGTTTATTTTAGTTGTTATAGGTGCATGATCTGAAATAGTTACTGGGTGTGTTTTAAGACCTTTGATTAAATACACATGTTCCTGTGAGATATAAAATCTATCTAGCCTAGCCCAATTTTTGTATCTCGGTGAGTAATATGTAAATTCACTCTGAACAGTTTGTACTGAATTCACATCTTCCCTGCCAAACATTTTCGTAAATCTCTTCAAAAAGCTACTCACCTTTGTTATAGTTTCCCTTCTAGGCCCCCCAGGCACATTTTCACTGTAGCAAACCAAATTCCAGTCTCCACCTATAAGTAACATTCCTTGCTGAAAGATGATTATTTCTCCCAGAATTTTCTTAAGCTTCGTTATAGTAGTTTTAGGGGGGATGTAAATACATGCCAGTGTATTCCTCCTCCCTAGCCAGTAGCCCTTAGTACTGTGTATCTTCCATTATTCTTTTTTTCCTCCTCTTTCACTAGTGGAGCTCCTCTTGCAATTAATATAAGTACTCCTCTTTTCATTTGCCCCAGATATTCCACTGAATAACCATCCTGAAAACCTTTCTTTATCAAATTCACATGTTCAGTTCTTTCCAGGTGTGTCTCCTGTAGCATAGCGGTTTGTACTCTACATTTTTTAATATAGTTCACTACTTTTTCTTTCTTATATTTATTTGTAAGACCATTCAGACTGAAAGACATTACAGAAAGCATCATTTTCTTATATAGTTATTACCACCTTTTATTTATAACTGCTCTTTTGCTAAATGTCTAGTTCCAGCTTTTATGTTACATGTGTATACTGTTCGGCAGGTTGAGCTTTTATACAGTTGTTTCATGTCATATCTATTTGCGCCTATGTCACATCTTGCATAACTTTTTTGTCTTTTTTCTCAAACAGAACAAACAGCCCCTCAAAAAACCTTCCTAAAATCTATGAACTTAATAACACACAAAACTGTGTACATCTTCAAATATTGCAATTTTTGCTTCCTAATAACGTAAGTTCTAAGTTGATATCTACACAGATAGGCTAAAGTTAACGTAAAAGAAAGGTTAGTTATGCTAAGATGCATGGTACAGCATGTGCTATTAATAAGTGCTATTTGATTTTGTGTATCTTTATAACTCTCCCAGTTGAGAAAACACTTGAATGTTTTCAGTAAACACTTCTCCAAGCCATTTCTCTCTATCAAGTTGCCTTCTAGTGACATGCAAACCAGACACAAAACTGCCAAGTGTACCTTGTTTGTCAGAAAACAAGCCTTACAATATTAAATATTCTTTTTCATTTACATACTTTGTAATAAACTTGTTACTGGATAACACCTAGGGTTTTTACCCAGTCATTTACCTATGCAAGCACAGGAAAGGCACATTGTTTTTTTCTTTTGTCATACTCTCTAAACCAGACCATTCCACTCTGCCCCCATCTCCTCCTCTCCTCATTTGTTTTCCATTGCAGTACCTACATTTCTCAAAACTGAACAAAGAAAAAGAGAGAAGGGTGAACAAGAAAAAACAAAAGCACCTGTTTATATTAGTATCCCCATTGATTAAAAAAACAGAGCACTTCAAGTGTAACTAGTTTTGTAGTATCTTTAAAGCCGTCACACCTGGGAAAACCCCTGATTGTTTTCAGGGAACATTATGTCCTAGCCAAGTTCTCTGTTCTTTTCCTCCTCAGCCAGTCCCCTTCCACTAGACTGTCTCCAGTTTCTCTTTATCAGATTGTCTCCATGGAAGCATGAAGACCAGCTGCAGAAATGCTACGTAGTATACATATTTGCGAGTGCTAGAAAAAAAAGCCTTATAACATCCAATATTCTTTTTATTTACTTGCTCTCTGTCTTAAAACAAAGGTCCTTAGTCTGCCATTTCCCCATGCAAGAATGAAAAAAGCATGTTAATTTGAACTGTCATGTCCCCTTAACCAGGTTCCCTTCTTCCTTTTTTTTTATCATTACATTGCCTTTGTTTTTCAAAACTGCACAAGAAGAAAAATAGAAGAGGGGAGAAAAATAAAAACAACACATGTTTACAATCCCCATTACACCCATAAATAGCATACAAAGAAAACCATGCAACAATCCCTTCCATCCGGACATAAATATAAAATTCCTTGTAATATTGATACAAAAGCAGTATTTTGGTAAATTTGTGGGGAGTGTGGCTAGATTTAAAATGGCCCTTTGGCTAATACCTTAGTAACCAGCTATGACAGTATTCAACAGATGTCCTCCTTCTTTGGCAAAAAAGCCCTGCTACTGGCCATTTACTTAATGTCTGTATCACAGCAAAACCAGATCACGCCAAGGGATTATGTAAAGGTACTGAGTATGTCTGAATTCCTTGACCCTGATGGTCCTGGTAGTAAGACTACATATGAGGAAGTGCCAGTTGTATTTCTGAAACAGATGGTGCCAGAATTCACAGTCCCCCCAGCATCTCATCCTTCTCTTGTCCTTTATCAAGAAAGAACACTTGTGGTAGATACAACTGAATCTCAGTCAGGAAGTCCCTCTCAAATTAGGCTCAGGCATTCTGATGCTTTAAAACCTGCTGGAAAGCACTAGGAAGCCTTAAACAGATACCAGCACTCAACTGTCATTGTTAATGAGGAGAAATTACTCGTAGGCTCTAAACAGCCTATAATTGCAAGTACCTTGCAAAGGTAAGGGAAAACAGCTCTTGTACTTTACAAATAAAAAAAGCACCAAACCAGGCATGTCCAAGGGTCAGCTTCAGGTGATTTGTCCTGTCCACCTGGTGAATCTGGGCATACTGGGGCAATGCAGCAATTGCCTCATGTACACAGACACCCTCTCCTCCTACCACCCAACACTACAATCTGCAAGAGATGCACTTACATAGCCAAACTGGAAGCAAAGCTCTCTCCACCCAAGATTGTGCTAGACAGTCAAGAAGAGAAGGTTAACACCCGCACTACACCTCAAGCAACACATAGCCCTTCTAAACCCACAGCACCAACACCCACACATAGCACACTAAACCCACATATGTGGAGGCCCTTAACAGTAACTTGACCTAGCAACAAGGACCTCCGAAGCCGAAACGCAAACAAACACCAATCACAACCAAAGTGTCACATAGGTCACAACACCAGTGTGCCACCCAACAACAGCCCCTAAGGCAAGACAATGTACCCAACACTTTAGTCATAGGTGATTCTATAATCAGGCACACTGCTGTCTCACTCACCAGGCTAAACAAGGAGGAAATTACAGTCAGCTGCCTGTTGGGTGCCAGGAACTGCCACACAACACATGCACTCGAGTCACTCCACAAGTACAAATATGACTCTGTTATTGTCCATGTTGAAGTGAATGACTTGAGACGTACCTCCCTGGACTACATAAAAAGAGACATGGAAGAGCTCTCGGATCATGTGGCCCAGGCAGGTGTGACCCTAGCCCTGAGTAGCATCCTGCCTTCGCCCAGAATGATACCACAGTATAAGAACAAAACAATTGACTTCAGCAATTGGCTAAGCTTCTGGTGTCATTCAAAGGGGATCCAGTATCTGTCTGCCTGGGATGACATGATCGACAGACCATGATGGTTTGCCAGCGATGGTCTGCACCTGTTGCCCCTGGGATTCAGGTTACTGGCTCTTGCCAGCCCCTATAGTGCCTTTTGTAGACAAAGTTCAAAGGACAAAACCACCATTGTAACAGGTACAATCATGCAAAATCTGAAGGTAATGCTACTCAATGCTAGAAGTCTAAACCTCAAAATGCACTCTCTCGAGGCACTCCTAAAAATGGAGAACATCGATATCTATGCAGTAACTGAGACCTGGTTCAAGGCTCAAGAGAACACTCCTGCAATACCAGGCTACAACTCTTAACTCACTTTTTGGCTACCAAACCAGGACCCGAAACACTAAAGGTGGAGGAGTGTCCATATTCACCAAGGATATTCACAACACCAGGCTAGTTGCCCAACATAATGCATCTGAAATTCTCCAGGTGCAACTAACACTAGGTAAGAAAGCAATCCAAATTGTAGCTTGCTACAGATCCCCCACCATGCCCCAAGATTCTCACTACACCTTTCTAAACATGCTGGAAAATATTAAGATACAGCCAAACACCCTAATATTGGGTGATTTAAACTACCCTGCCATTAACTGGGAAAACTACTCGTGTACCAACACCTTTGCCCAACAGTTCTTGGAATTCATAAATTCCAATGCCCTGGATCCAACGAATCCTTAGTCCCACCAGGGGCTCCAATGTCCTAGACCTGGTCATTACCAACATGGGAAATCGATGCTCCATGCCTATGATCACCCCCTTGTTGGTCTGGTCGGACCATAAGGTAATCACCCTTGACATTGACATCCCACCCCCACCCCCAGTAAGGAAACCTCCATAAAAAACTTGCCAACTTCATGTTACTCAAGTCAGAAGTGACCAACTTCATGACACCCATGCAGATGGGAAATGAAAGTTCGACTGCTGAATCCTACACTAAGGCACTGTACAAGCACATCCACTCGTGCATGAATCGTGCCATCCCCAATAGAACCAAGACGCTCTCCTCCAAAAAAAATAAGCCAATCTGGTGGTCCCTTACCATAAACAAACTTTACAACAAAAGGAAGAAACTGTTGCAGAAAAGAGGAAAATCCCAGGATGCAAAAAATTCCCTTACCAGACTCATTAAGAAGCTGAGATCCCTCATAAAATCCTCCAAAGCTAGTTACGAAAATAAAATTTTCAAAGATTCCAAAGACAACCACAAGACATTTTATAGCTATGTCAAGAATCTAAATAGCAATGCTCAGATCTGCTCTGAGCTACAACAGAATGGCATTAAATATACTGATCCCAAGGATATTGCCAGTATCCTGGCAGATCAATTCAGTGCAAACTTCACCCCCTAAACGGCCCATCTCAATACCGAAAGATTGCCAAATTCCAGTAATAACAGCCACACAAGTAAGAAATGCACTCTCCAAAGCTAAGAATACAGCATCCATGGGACCAGACGACATCCCAGGCTGTGTACTACATGAACTACAAAATGAACTTGCACCTCACCTAAGTGTCATGTTTAATCATAGCCTCACCTCAGGCTTCGTGCCCACTAAGTGGCACACAGCTACAGTAATCCCACTCCACAGGGGGTAACCACCACCCCATCAGTCTGACGAGCCTGATCTGCAAGGCCATGGAACATATTATCATGGAACTTATAAACAAAGACAATGGCAATCTTCAAACACTGGACCCCATGCAGTTTGGGTTCGTGAAGAGCCGATCTTCTCTCCTGAACCTGATTGATTTCTTCATATCAGTCTCTAGAGCCATGGACAAGGGTAAGATGGTCCACACAGCCTATCTGGACCTTGCCAAGGCCTTCAACACCATCCCCCACTCTGGAATCATAGATAAACTTACTAAGCTGGGCATTAATCCCTATGTCACTCGATGGGTTGCCAACTGGCTTACTGACAGAACCCACACTGTAAAAGTAGCCGACTCCAAATCCAGCTCTAGACAAGTGGAGTACCTCATGGTTCAGTCCTGGGACTGCTCTTGTTTGGCATCTACTTCTCTGAAGTACAGGCCAACACTAAGGGACTCTGGCTAACAATGTTCGCAGATGACTGCAAACTGGGAACCATTATTGAATCCCCAAATGATATAGATATTCTACAAAAGCGCCTTACAGAAACAGATGCTTGGTGCCAGAGCCATGGGCTCAAGCTCAATGCCAAGAAATTTATAGTTATCCCCTTTGGGAAAAAAACATGTGCCCATGAATTACCACATAGGTGGCAATACAATAAATACCAAAAGTGTGATAAGAGACTTAGGGACACAGGTCGACAGTGGTCTCACCTTCGATAACCACATCGCCGCAACAGTCAGGAAATCCTTCTATGTGGCACACCTCATCACTAAGGGATTTTCATCCAGAAAAAAGGAGGTCATTGTCCCATTGTACTCATCCCCCATTAGACCCATTATAGAATACAATGCCCCATTTGGTATGTACCTCTCAAGACATCTACAACAACTGGAAAGGCCACAGAAATACCTCACTAAAAGAATCACAGGCCTAAAGCAGATGCCCAATGCTGACCGTCAAAAACTCTCCACCTATACTTTGTCGCACATCATCTACTCAGAGGCGATCTCTGCTTAACACACAAGGCCATGTCAAACCCAGCGCTGTTGGACATGCTACACTTAAAGAAATCCCAATCCCACAGAGACGCACGCTCCAGGGATCTAAACCTTGTCATCACAATGAACAAAACATGCTGGAGGAATAGGTTCCTGACCCAGAGACTCCCCAGACTTTGGAATAGACTGCCCATACATGTCAAGCAGAGCGCCTCTTTGACCCTCTTCAAAAGGAACCTTGATGATTGGGTGGGAGATAGGAAATTCACCCCGGGGATCACGTCAGTCACCCTGCTAGATAGGGGTCAAGGGAAGTAAATACTGTAGGAAGAAATAGCCAGGGAATTGTTATGGCTAGGCTTGTATAGGCCCTAGGGCCGATAGCCTAGTACCAACCTATGAACCTATTCCTCAGACATAACTTGGGAAGCCCACTCAGAGGATCTGTGAATCCAGTGAGTCTGGAATAAAGGCCAGAGAAGAAGCATATCAACATAAAGGAAAAGATTGCAGTCATACTAATCATCAAGAGGTTCTTCACAACATTCACAGACAACACAACAGTAATATGGTACATCAAAAGATGGGGGCTGTCAATCATACCTCCTGCCATGCTAGTTATGACTGCATAGAATCCTCCATCCTTTCTTGGGATAATTCCCTTACAGTCCAGTGCAACAGGACAGTGATACAGCCTCACAAATGGGAACTGGACAGGGATGTCTTTCTAGATACAGCTTTTAGTTGGGTGTTACCAGAAATATGCTTTTTTTTTCCCCTTAGGAAAGCAGACAACTCAGAAAATTGAGGACATCAACTTAGGATTTTCAGGCCACAGATAACTTTCCCATCAGCTAGGCAAGCCTGTTTCTGTATACTTTTTCTCCAGTATGTCTTCTCAATTCAGGTAATAAAACTGGACCAGTCATGAATGCTGCTTATTGGCTCCCTTTTGGCTGGGGCACCATTGATTCTCATACTGTGTAACATGGCAATTAGTGAGCCTGTGTTGCTGCTTAGCCACATGAACCCTGTCACTCATACACCCCAGCCTGAGGCATGTCTTATATCTTGGATGAACTAGCTCTCATTTTCTTTAGATACATGTTTTCTGAGAATGTGCTCATTATACTGAGAGAGGCTAGGAGTCCAAATACAGCAAATTAGTTGCAGCTAAATGGAAGATATTCTCTCTCCTGTGCCAAAGGATGGGGGTCATGATACAACACATTCCCTCAGTGTCCACAGTCCTCAAATAGTTTTCAAAGCTTTTCAAAATTAGGGTTGTCATATGCCACTGTGAAGATGCATGTCTCATCTGCTTCCGTCTTGACTGCCTTGGGATCCCCCTGTCTTCTTGCTGGCCATTAAAACAATCTCCAAAAAGTGGTCCTGCATCTGTGGTCTCCCCAAAAGGGAACATACTCTACCATCTACCACCAGAACTGAACTTTGTCCTGAGAAGTTGGCATTACTCCTGATACCCTTGAATTAGCTGATTTTGCATGCTTGTCTGCAAAGAAAAGTTATAATCTTCAGCAGGTGTAGCATCACACTCTGCACCAACCTTTCTTTCATGCCCAAAGTAATAATAGGGTTGTCCTTGAATCAGACCAATCCCCTCCCAGTGTTCTTTTCTACCAGCTCACAAAACAGAGGGGGAGCAAAGGCAATTGATGTTTTATCTGGACAGGACAAAATGTAGTGGAAAAAAGAAGTTATTTATATCCCTTGCTATAAGCAGGGAAGGAAAGCCTACCACCAACAAACCACCTCAAAATTGTTGGCTCATTATATCTGTGTTTGTTACCCCTTCCATGGCAATACCATATCAAGGCAAGTAAGATCCCATTCTACTAGAGTCGTAGCAGACACTGCTTATATTTGTGAGAGGGGGCAACATTCAGTCTATTTTACAACTAGCTACTTGGTCTTTAGTTCATAGATTCTCTGAATATTACAACCTGGACATTGTCTGTGGGGCAGGGCAGGATTTTCCATAGCCAGTCCTGCAAGGGTTACTTCTGTCAACACATATACAGGGTTAGGTGTCCACTGATCCATGAGCTTTGGGAATCCTCTCAAAAGTAAAGACTTTTGCAACAGTGAACCATATGAATAACACAGTACAGTTTTTTTGGAACGTACCATAACTGAAGATGTTCAAATATGTTAAGTGTTGTAGTACTACTGCCTCTGTCCACCCTTTTGTCCTGTGAATATCTAGATGATGGGATGGGTATACAGTCTCTCTTCCTGTCTTCTTCCCTCTCTATCACCACAAGATGTGCTACTGTCTCAGGCTGACCAAGAACTTGAAAAAGGCAACTTGTGGGGGAGGGATTTTTGTTAGACTGCCATTGATGGGTGGTGTGCAAATCCTTCTTCCCTTGTTATCATGAGCCTTTAGTAGTCTACATCAACCACTTCTCTGGAGGATTCCAGGGCAAGAAATTACCAAATATGTCATGGGCATATGTCCCTCTTTTACCTGAGAAGTGCTAATATTCAGGTGGCGGGGGCATCTGCCTGGACTAGAGGAGTAAAATTATACTGCTCTGGAAGTTCTGCCAGATGTTGAGCCTTCTGCAGCAAAAGTCCCTAGTGTAAAGTCTACTGCAACTGTGAATTTACTCAAGACATCTGCAATTATGATACATTTTTAATGGAAAGGGACCTTTTAATAAAAAGCAGAACCTTCCTGGTAGAAAGTATTCATTGTGCTTGACCTAGTTTTTTGTATTAATGCTCAATTCAGATAATTTTCAGCTGGAACACTTGAGCATTGCTGACACAGTTCCCTAAAGGGTTTACAGTGTAAGAACACTCTCACACCCTGCTTTTTTTATTTGTGCAGATAATTAGTCTGACTACAGAGCAGTTGAGGGTCCTACTCAGATTTCCTCTTCTTTCTATAATGTTGGGTGTGTTGGTCCTACTCAGTTTTCCTCTTCTTTCTATAATGTTGGGTGTGTTGGACTGTACTGTTTAGAAAGGAAACAGTATGCCACATATACTAAATGAAGAGACAATACAAGGTCAGGATCCGGCCCAGTACTTTATAACATGTTTCGTCATATAACCTGTATATACTGATTTCTCTGGTTTACATGATTGTCTGATATCAGCAATCTGCTTATTCCAGTGTGCCTCCACCCTTTCTAAAAACCAAGAGGTTGTGGTGTTAGTTTTACATAATTTTAAGAGTTTGGTCTCCTCAATATTTTCTCATAATTTCAATTTCAGACATACCCATAAAATGGATCTTGTGTAGGTTTATGTACTTGTTTAAGGTTCCCTCATCTTTGTCAATGTTCAACAGTAAATAATCCTAATATTATAAGTCTGTCATCATAAGCATACCTCTCAACCTCTTAATGCAAGAAATCTGGACAAAGCCTGACAAAATGGGGGGACAAAGGCCCAAAAATAGGGACAGATTTTAAATATTGCTATTTTAAACTTAGAAAGTTGATAAAGTAACAGTGTTTGTGTTATCATACATGTTCTGAGGGATTTGAAGTCTGAAACTCAAATGTATGTCATTATTTGCTGACTTCAGTCCTCAGATCATCCCAGTAATTTTCCAGAAAAACGCAAATTTTATGAGGAACAGACCAAAACTATGAGGCAAAAATCTGGACATTCTGCGAAAATCTGGACAGTTGAAAGGTATGATCATAAGTCAGTATTTCCATGGCAACTTTAGATAAGGTATACCACTTTTGTACATTTTCTAGTTTAGTTGCTTTGGATTTGTATGAGAGAATTTTCATATTCTGTATTTGGTCTGATTAAACTTGTAAATGTGGTTTTCATTACATCTGTATTTCTTGATTTAGTTTTATTCCTTAATTTTGTAATCTACATGATTAGTAAAATGTAATTGATGGTCTATTAAAGATTCCCAGATCTTTAAAGAGGGCACCTGTTCCATGTTGCTGCTTTCTAACTTCTAACCATTTTGTAAATGTGAAAGGCAATAACTATACTTTTGACTCATCTGGATTTATTTTCATGCTGTTTTCCTCAGGCAACTCTGGAGTTTCACCAGATCCTCTATACATATTATGCACTTTGGTAATTTTATTTTCTTCTGCATTGAAACAATAAAATATTTATGGTGGAGTGCTAATGTCTGAAATGTATGTACTGAAGAGGCAGTGGACTGGAATGGATCTTTGGGGTGTTCCCTGTTTCAATATACCATAATTTCCCCTAAACATGATTTGCGTTTTGTTTGCTATTTCCTGTCATGTAGCCCTACTTTTATCCAGTTAATTAAAGGTCTTGAAATTTGCAGTTTGTGACAAACCCCATCAAAGGCAGAAGAAGTCAGTGAAAAATAACATCCTTCTCATATTTATTTCAGTTGTCCTAATTGCATTGTGTACAGATCATTGGTTGCATGTATTAAGTGACCTTTCTTTTGTAAACACATGTAGGTGGATATCTGTGAAACCCACACTCAGGCAGAGTAGAGAACACAAGGTAAAGGTAACCAGTTGTCAAACATAAAATTAACCATGTGTTTTGACCAGTTTGTCTCATTAAACTTAGCAGAAAGCATACATTCTTGATACCGATCACTTCTGCAATCATAACTTGAAGGATCCCTGCCTCAGGCTGAGCCCTGTGTCTGGCCAGTGTTTCAGTTTCAGAGTTCTTACCCTTCTGCCTATGTGGCGCAAACCCCCACATGTAGTCACATCATGGCGTTAATGGAGATGTATTCAAACCCCCAGATGTAGTCACATCATGGCGTTAATGGAGATGTATGGTCAGCCATTTTCAGTTCTTTCTTGGCATGTATGTCTGTTACAGTCCATCAAACCAGGGCAAGAGACGTACCCCTTAAGGGATATCCCTTTTTTCTTTTTTGAGCAATTGTTTGTAGGGACTGTATCAGTGGTTCTTATTTTTCACTTAACTGTTCTGCTTTGTTCGGGACATGCCCATTCAGAGGTGTGGGGATGACAACCAAGCTGAGTAAATGCACACTTAAGAGGAAGGATAAATGCTTAGGCCTTGATCACGATGTTCCGTCATGCAGCATTTGCAAGGACTTGTGTCTCAAGACTTTAATGGTTACAAGAGTCACTGTTAACCAAAATAAACTTGCAGAATTCATTTGCCATTCTTCCATGTTATCTGAGAGATGTTGCTCAGACACCTTGCAATAGAAGGAAGTTTTACTCAAAGCTTGAAGAGTTAGTAGATGCCCAAAGATTTTCTTCTTCTAAGGACACCATTACTAAGGAGCCACTTGTTCATCCCTTTTGTGTGTCAAGAGTCACCATCCTCTGCCAAGTCAAACAACTCAAACTCAATCTAGACGACATGCTTAAGTGTGGAATACTTAACTTTGTTGGTAGGAAAACATCTTTTCTTAAAGAGGGGGGACGGCCTACTCCTTATGACTGCAAGCAATGATGAATGTCCATCCAAATGCCAAAGCTCTGCTACACAGCCTAATCAAAATCTAGAAGATTTCCGTGATACCTCACCCACCTCTCCATTAAAATTTCCAGACTCTCTGTTTTTGTAAGTACAAAGTTCTTGTTTTAGACCATTCTTCAGAGCTGGTAGTCAGGACATGCCATCTGTGTTGGGTGAACAACAAAATATAGCAAGGGATCCTCTGCCAGTTGTCATTAAAAATATAATAGAGAAAGACTATGAAGGCTTAGACTGCTATTAACAAATGTCCCCCCTCCCCCCAGTAATCTAATACAGACAGTAAGGATATGTTAGCTGCAGACTTCCCAGAAGATGACCAGTCATTCAGGGATACAGTAGCCCTCATGAAAGGACCATTTTCGGTGTCAGGCTGCAGAGGTTTCAGATATTCAAAGAGTGCTTTGGAACTGTTAGGCTGTCTCTCCTCCCTTAAACCATGGTAGGTTTGCCTTGCACAAGGAGTACTGCTGGATGTCTTGAAACAGACTCACAGGAACCAAACTCACAGCCTGTCTTCTCTTAGAGACTAGATGGGTTGTACATGGTTCAGAGGCACTGTTCCTTTCTTTACAAAAATCTAGCAGCAGATCTAGGTACTCTCATTGGAGGCAAACAAAGGAGCTAGCCCCCCCCCACCAGGAAGGGACACTATTCCAAAAGATGAGGAGAGTAGACTGCTGGATAGGTATAGCAAAAAGGCTTTTATCGTTCTACCATTTTGTCCTTTAGACCCCTGAATTATCTGCTCATGTCCTGAAGTTCCAGGAGCACGTAAAAATGGTGAAACTCAGCCACTTAAGCCCAATTTATCCAGAAGTTTATTCATTTAGGTAGACATAGCATTCAATGTGCCTGTGAAGTTGTTGCTATTGGGATTGGAATAAGAAAACAGGCTTGGCTTGTCATACAACCCTTATCTGAAGATATAAAGGCCAAACTTCTCAGTTCTTCCCTAGACAGAGATCTGGTATTTGGTCCTCAAGTTTATGACATGTCCAAAAACCTAGAGAAGAAAAGGAAAGTAATGGATATTGTCTACCATATGTTTTGCCCTCCTCTGCCTATGTACTTAGGAATTATCGTAATAAGCAGGGACACTTTTACAGAAAACCAGGTAAGAGTTAAAATATCCAAGGGCATAAAGCCCTTTTACAAGGAAAAACTGGCAGGGTAATAGGAGGCAAGGGGCAACAATTATTTATCCCCTCTAAAGATCAGCTGTGACTATGCAGATCAGACTGTGCCTTTGCCCCCCCCCCCCCCCACACACACACACACACACACACACACACACACACCAGCCTCAGCTCCCCCCAAGGTGTAGGAGAAAATCTCTCTACTTTAGTCTGGATGAGTATAGAAGGATTATGTCAGAAAAATGGGTTGTGGCCGTTGTTATCCCCCTACTAATTCTTGTCTTGCACTAGGGAACTGTAGAAGTTGTCACAAAGACACAAGAAGGAAAAGACTTCCACTCAAGGCTGTCATTCATTCCAAGAAAGAATGGTGTATGGAGACCCATTCTGGACTTGTCCAAATTAAGTACCTGTCAGTTAGAAAATTGAAAATGACAATCCTTCAAACCCTACTTCCCTTACTAAAGCTCAAAGGCATGTATGGTGGTAGTGGACTTAATGGATGCATAGCTGTACATTCCCATTCACTTGAAAGATGAAAGCATAGGACTGTTGGGAAGAGGTGGGTAATACTCTTCATTTCCTTATCCCTTGGGCTTAGACACTGTTTCCACAGTGTTTACAAAGACTCTAGAACAGTGGTTAGTCTTTACAAAGTGTCTGGTACCAGTTATATCCCATTGCAGGAAAAGGGGCTTGCCTTATCTGTAGCTGGATGATTGTCTTTTACAGAGTCCTCCAAGGAGGAGGCCATAAAGGCCCTCTACTTTGCTGAATAGTACCTGCAAAAAATGTGTTTTAGACTGGAACCTTCACAGACAACCTTTTTCAGGGGCTGTCATGGACGTACTGAAATTTGTCCCAAAACAAGATCATCTTTCATACAGTTTTTCCATCAGATGTCACAAAAGTTATGGGGACAGCCAGAGAGATTCTCAAGATTCAAGGTCACATAGCAGTTGCAGTCATGATCATTCCTCAGGCATGGCTATATTTGAGGAGGGTCTAGTGATACCCAAGGAGCCTTTTGGATCAATAGATAACATATGTTGCAGCATGTTTTCCCAGCATTTATGTGCTTGATGAGTGTGCTGGAGTGGTGGATATTAGCCATCCAGGAGGACAGAGAAATGCCTCTCTGCCTTTCTGAACCACAGTCAACTCGGACCCTTATCATAGATATATCAGATAGGGCCTGGAAAACCATGCTCATGACTTGAACATGCAGGCATTTGGAGCAGAGTTGAGACCAGATTCCATATAAACATGAAGGAAATGCTAAGCACGTCCGGTATGCTCTGAGAGCATTTACGTCCCTTTGGATTCTGGATTAGGTGCACTACCCATTCAGGAAATATTTGAAATTAATGGAATTAAATGGAGGCAAATGGTCTAATAAACATTGAAAAACCTTTCAGTTTTTCAGAGTTGCTGGTGTTTACTGACCCCAAAATGTGTACAAGACAAGATACTCCAGTAGTTTCATAGAGAGTGTTGTACCATTCAGAAAGATCAAACTGTATGCATATTAATAATCCAGATAAACTGCAAGACTGGCAATGTAGTTTTAAAGGTGCAGGTTGTGGATTTTACTCTTTACTCCATGGAAAGCCCATCAAGTGGATCCTTAAGCTACAGAAGCATCAGTCAGGTGATATAACAGAGCCTGGGAGATGATATACAAATGGAATTGCAAATATTGTAGTGCAGTCACTGCTGCAGTCGTAACTTCAGGGATCTGTGCAGGAGTTATACTTCCAATCAGTGATTCAGAGCTGCCCCACTCCTCCATGCCTACCTTATGTTTCTCACCCCCACCAGATGTCTCCACATCATGGTATAAAGACAAACATATGTTAGGCCGTCTTTTAGTCTGTATTACCCCTAAGTGAGGAATCCTCAGACTAGGAGCAAACGAAAAATCTCACCATTACACTTGTTGTTTTATATGCAGACTATTTCATTTTTCTTTGCTTTCTGGCTTTGGTTTATCACAGTCTTTTAAGCTTATAATAATTTCCTGTTTATTTTCATTTGTATTTTGCTTTTCACTTCTGTTGTGTCCCTCCTAATGCTGTCTTTTTGCCATGTTCTGGTGTCCCAAGTCAGATTTCACAGCATCAGTGGAGAGGAGAAAGGGTTGCCCCTGTATGGTGCTATCCGGACAGTAGGGGATGCTTCTGTTTAGCCTACCCTTAATTCTCACTCCCTGTGCAATGACATACTCTGCCAAGAATGCAGTTTGTATGCATGTTGCTATCTGCCTGTGATTATCCAGCTTTTGTCTACCTGTGATGGATCCCCTGGCTCCACAAAGACTCATAACCAGGCAGGACCCCCCCCCCATCCCAAAAATGGAGGAGCAGAGATTAAATCCTATGTTGGTACCTGGATGTTGTAAATTGACTTGCCAGACAAAAAAGTTCAGGTGATGTCTAACTCTGCCAGATTGGTTCCCTGGTCAAGGCCATGAAGGGAAGAAACTACTACTCAATAGATTTTCATGGTGTAATGCTGCAGTCCAATGCATGATAATGAAAATAAATAATCCAAAACTACATTACAATCTCAAGAAAAGGGGGCTAAACATAAAAAGATTTGACTTTAAAGAGTTTCTGCAATGAGTAGTAATATTGTTTTCTCTTCTGATGTCTTCATATCAGCATAGTAATGATTTTTCTGGCTCCTAGACACAATTGGGTTGTTTATGCCATGTTGTTATGCGCAAACCAGGAAGTAGTATCCTGCCCCATCACTTTTCAGTTCTTACTGATGTTGCACAGCTTGAATCTCATTTCTAACTTGTACTATATATTTGGAGGGTCGATAATCAGTTTAGGTGCTTAATGCCTCCAGGGTGAAGACTGCATTTATTCATGCATCTGCTCCATACTTGTCCCTGAATATCATCAGTAGTGACTGGAAATTGTGCCAGAGGTGCAGAATTTAGGGGTGATATTTGACAACATTCTCATGGTTAGGGACAAGATGTCTACCACTGTCAAATCCTCACATTTCCATCTAAGGAATATCTCCCTATTTAAGCATCTTATTCCTCTAATAAGTTTTCCATTAGTAGTGTGTGCTCTGGTCTCTTCCTGGCTGGAGTACTGTCTTGCCCATTACTGTGGCCTGACAGACTCAAGACTCCCATTTCTGCATCTGTGCAAAACTCTGCAGGCTGGTTACCCACCAGGGTATTTCTTGTTACCAACACAATATCCTGTTCTGCTGAATTGGCATTTGCTACTAGTTCAGTCTCATTGCTAATAATGTCCTGGTGGTGTTTTTTGCTCAGGCAACTGGCAAGTAGTGACCCCCTGTTATTAGGAAAATTATCATCTGCTGCCAGGCTATTTGCACTGTTTGCTCAGCCATCCATGGGTTGCAGGAGGTTCCAAGGGTCCCACCTCAGTTCACTTGTTGAGCATTTTTTTTTTGCCTGCCAGAGTCCCTATCTCTGAAGTTTCCTACCTGGGCTTTTGAAGTTGGTTCTCACCCTTGGTTTTGTAAGGTCTTAGAAACATGGAATTTGGGAGTTGTGTCTAATTCTTCCTACACTTGTCTGTTGTCCCAGAGTGTTACATTTGTGTGTGCATGTTAATATATATTTATAATAGTGTTTAGCCAAGAGGCACTTGTATTTAAATTTTGAATGAGTTTGCTTTTAGGTATCAGACCCTTCTCAATAGTCCCTAAAGCTGAGAGTATTCCTCACCATTATTCTGATGGGCTTTCGCTTTCTGCAGCCAAGAAGGTCAAAATTCTGATGATGGCTGCTACAGTTGTGAGTTGGAAAAGTCACTTGAGTTTTCACACAACACAGGAAGTGTGACAACTCCTGGAAAGTAGGACTTTGCATCAAACTGCTAAGGTAGTGCTGCTCCAAAATGCCTTGCTGAAGTCGCTGCTGCATTTGGGACCTCTTCTCATTGATAGAGAGCCAGTCCACCTTTTGTGGTACCTAAACAAGTAATGGGCCAGGACCAGGAGGTCATACCCACTGTGCAACAAGACAGTGGTAGTATGACATTGAATGACAAATTTTCTCAGTGGATTCAGAAACCATGCCTAGTTAGGGTCTTCTGGAGGTGGGTAATCTCTAGAGAGCAACCTGTTTTCCTCTCAGAAGGGTACATTTGTTTCTTATCAGTTCAGCAGGACAAGGGGAAATAGCAGCGAAGGCATTCTCTCTCCCTTGACAAGGAGAGTTCCGGCAGTCATTTTCAAGATTCATGCTGACTGCAGACATCATTGCAAAGCTCAGACAAGGACTACAACACATTCTGGACACCTTGGTAACAAAGAAGAATGTTATCTCAGACTTTAATTTCCCCAGTGATACAGGAAATCCATCCTGTCTTAGCTAAGGATGTCTCTCATAGATGGGGTAATAGCCAGCTTCACCCCAGAGCCTGTTTTCTGGTGTGAATCCTATGATCATACCAGATTTCCTGGTTGGGGTATGAGAGCTGATCG
Source organism: Protopterus annectens (assembly GCF_019279795.1). Taxonomy (NCBI): domain Eukaryota; kingdom Metazoa; phylum Chordata; order Ceratodontiformes; family Protopteridae; genus Protopterus; species Protopterus annectens. The sequence goes on along the minus strand of NC_056737.1, from coordinate 314,604,705 downwards.
GGACTGCTAGAAACACTTCAACTCAGCAGGCTTATGCTACTAACTGGAAGCTGTTCTTAAGTTGAGCACAGTAGGATAAATGCCCCAAATGGTTAGCTTACAGTTGATCTTAATGCATCCCAGACATCTTTGTAATTTGGATCTCAGTTATTCCATGGCCAGACTGCATAAAGTAGTTATTTATTTACATCATGATCATATAGAGGGCAGGAGTGTGGCCTGGCATTGGCTACTCAAGCAGCACTGAAAGGAGTGCTGCATCTTCATCCTCATGTGAAAAACATTTCTCCACCATAGGATTTAAACTTCACTGTTGACAGACTTGCTTAGCCACTGTTTGAGCCAAATGTGTCTTTGGCATTAAAACTCATGTCATAGAAAACTCCTTTATATCACATACACACTTGGTCTCAGAGCTTTAAGCTCCTACATTTCTGATCATTCAGCATGAGCTCACTTTTCTTACTGAAGCTGGTCCAAATGACAGATGTTCTTCGTGTTTCACTGTTGCAGTCATCACATTTGGGTTATCCTGCCAGTGTAGCTCTCAGTTGGCCCGAATACCAGAGGCTAAGTATTTCTGCGTCGGTTGCTGTCACTCCAGGACTGACGTCAGGTCGTCAGTGGTATAAAATCAGGCAACCGACACCATTACATCAGTCTTTCTTGCCGAGGAGGCCGAATCAGAAGCAGTTCGCATGAGTGCCAGTTGGTCACTGCCTGAGTTTTTGTTCCGAATTGAAGTTGAAGTTTTCTAAAGCTAAGTACTCCATTGGGGATTCTTTTTTCTTGCTCTAACCAGTGGTAGAAAAAGTTAACAATTGTCTCGCCTGTGGAAAGCAAATACCATACAGAGACTTCCATTCTTACTGTGTCACCTGTTTAGGCCCAGACCACAATGTCCCTCACTGTTGATTTTGTGCTTTGTTCAACACCAGAACTATAAGTCGTCGGGCCCTTATTGTAGCTAGTTTCTCTCTCAGTCCTCGAATTCCAATATGGCTTCGGTAAGCCATCCGACTACCGATCTTCTGAAAAAATGTAAGGATAAAGACAAAGACAGACTGCAAGGTCCAAAACTGCCAACGACGCTTCCGCTAAGCTAGTTGTCAGTTCTCTGGCCCTCAGTGAGGTGCTTTTGCAGCCCCTGATGCCCACTTCTGTGGATTCGCAGGCCGCTACCGAGACCCTTTCGGAGTCAGGTATGCCGTGAGGTTCTTCTTCGACTAAGGATCCTGCGGATGTTTCTACCTTGGATGGGTCTGGAGCCGCTGAGCAGGCACCGGCTTCCGCGGAAGTACTTCGCACTACTGATACTCTACACAGACTGACGACTTCTTTCACGTCTTCAGTTCTTTCTAAAACTACAGAGTTTCTAAGGCCCAGGGTACGAACTACGCCCAAAAAAATGACGACCCAAGCTCAGGTACCTGCTTTCTTGCCTCAATCTCAAATGCTTTAAATGGCAGAAGACCTTATTTTGCTTATTAAGGGAAGCCAGGCTACCTTTTCCAAAAGAAAAAGAGACTTATCCCCAGTAGTTTTATCTGAACAGGAGTCCAATGACGCTGATGCTTCTGAATATGAAGACATGCAACCCCTCTTTGCTTATGAGGATTCTGATGCAGAGAAATCCATTCCTTCTGCCTCTCCATCCGAGGATTTCTCATTTGGGGAAACCCTTCATACTTTAAGGGAGCATTTCCAATGGGAATGTCAAGACTATCCTCAGTCAAAAAAGAGACTCAGGAAATTCTTAAGATTTACCACAGCACAGACCTTTGGCCATTCCTCCTGTCCTGGATGTTGTGGATGATGTTTTTATGGAATCCAGTCCTGCTCCCAGGAAACCTGACGGGTACTACAGAGTCCCTGAATCTCACAAATTCTTTTTTGAAAATCCTACTGCTGACCCAGAGGTCATCTGTTAAGGACCTAAAGGAATTAAAGCAACCTCAGCTAAGTATCCCACCCCGTCAGATAGGGATTCCAAAGCTTTAGACAGATGGGGTAAAAAAGTATACACCTCTGCTACTCTTGCTATTAGAGCATTAAATTGCCAGTTCCACCTGCTGAAATATCAGCAGCATACCATGGAACTCCTCAAACAAAAAATATCTTAATTTCCTACTTGTGCAGAAGATAAAGAATTACAAGAGCTAATGCATTCTGCAAGTCAGGTTACTAAGCACACCTTGCGATGTGGCTCTGATGCCCTAGAAGCATCTTGCAGGGCAGCAGTCACTGGTTCTGTCCTTGGAAGGCATGCTTGGCTTAAGGAACAGACCTTGCCAGACCATGTCAAATCCAAATTATTGGACGCACCATTGAACAAAGACAATTTATTTGGCACCAAGGCAGAAGAGGTCTTAACAAAGATGGAAGAAAAAGCTAAATCTATGCAGACAGTTAAAGACTTCTTACAGGTCCAGCCTCCAAGGTTCAGTAGGCATTGCCCCTCCAAGCACTGGTCCTTTCCGGCCCCCTCCAGGCCAGCTCAGCCCAGACCCAGAAAAACAGAACCCCCCAGACAGTAGTCCCAGAGAATGCAGAGATCTAAGCAATGGAGTTTCTCCTCTTCAAAAACAGAGAGTGCTAAGCCACCCCCTTTTGGTAAAAACTCACAGTGACTTCACAGGAAAACTCTCCTTCCATGCAAACAACTGGGTATCTATTACCAATGACCGATGGGTCCTCAACATAGTGTCCCAGGGATACATATTTTATTTCCACACACTGCCAACCCCAAAAGGGTTCCCAGATCTTCCTCCAAACCAGTGGACAGAGGCCAAAAAGCAAGTCCTTCCCTGCTCTCCATGAGGGCAATTCAGCATGTTCCTGCAGACCAGATAAGCCAAGGTTTCTATTCCAGACTTTTCCTGGTACCAGAAAAGAGGGCACCTGGTGCCCAATCCTAGATCTATCCATTCAAAACACCTTTCTGGTGATACCAAAATTCAAAATGCTCACCTTCCAGCAGCTTCTTCCTATGCTTTCCAAGGATGCTGGGTTAGCCACCCTAGACCTAAAAGAGGCCTACCTACACATCTCAGTCAGGGAATCTTGCAGGAAATATCAACGGTTCAGGGAAGGATCTTTGCACTTTCAGTTCTCTGTGCTTCCCTTTGGTTTATCCACTGCTCCCAGGGTTTTCACAAAATGCCTGGCTCCAGCCATTGCTTTTTGCAGACAAGAAATATTAAAATTTACCCTTAATTAGACGATTGCCTGATTTCCTGATTCAGGAAAAACTGTTACAGCACCTAACCTTTGTAAAGGTCCTACTGACCTCCCTCGAGTATACTGTCAACGAAAAGAAATCAAAACTAGTCCCCACACAAAAAGTTGTATTCCTGGGAGCAAGCCAGGACACAGCATCCAAGATGGCATTCCTTACTACAGAAAAACAAGCCTACCTGACAGGCTACTTCTCTCAACTAGCCACCAGAATCCAGTTATTTGCCAGGAAAATCCTGCAAGCTCTAGGGTTCACGGCCTCCTGCATTCTACTCATTCTATGTGTCAGACTGCATATGAGGAAACTACAGTGGTACCTAAAAAGCCTTTGGTGTCAACACTATCAAATCCTGGAAACTATCATACCAATGATACCCTGTCTAAGGAAAGATTTTCTTTGGTGGGCAGCAGCACGCAACCACAACAAGGGACTTCCCTTCTCACAACCCCATGCTGCCCAGACCCTCACCACAGATGCATCAGACTATGCCTGGGGTGCACACTTGGACGGCAGGTGCATTTAGGGCCATTGGAGCCCATATCAAATACATCTGCACATCAGCCAAAAACAGCTGCTAGCTGTTCAGCATGCCCTGACAGCTTTCAGACGCCTACTGTCCGCGGGGCCTCTACTGATCAAAACAGACAACACCACAGTGATGTGGTATATCAACAAGCAGGAAGGGACTCACTCTTATCCTCTCTGCAGGCTTGCCATGACCCTTTGGCACACAGCCTCCCACTCCAATCATTAGCTCAGCAAATTCTGCACCAGGGAGCTTCACAGCAAGGCCTGGAAAGTGGATGCTCTATCCTTCCAATGGGTAAACCTCTCGGTCTATGCATTTCCTCCCCTACCACTCATTTCAAGGGTACTGCTCAAAATAAGGGAGGAAAAACCCAGGGCAATCCTGATTGCCCCAGAATAGCCACACAAGCACTGGTACCCACTGCTGCACAGCCTTTCACCTCTGTCACCATGGCACCTACCTCAGATCTCAACACCCCTGACCCAGAAGGATGGAGAATTCATGCATCCCCAGTTGCTGGCCCTCAACCTAGCCTCCCAGGATACAAGGTAGCTGGCTTTATTCCCTGACCTCTCCTCCAGCTGCCAGCCTAAGCAAAGAAGTCCTAGATGTTATACGTGAGGCCAGTTGCCTCAGCATTATAAAATCCTATGCTGACAAGTGGAAAAGGTTTTGCACCTGGATCCAGGCTAAGGGAGCCAAAACAGCACACCCCTCACTACCTCTCATCCTGGATTACCTAGCAGACCTACTGCACAGGGGGTCTATCCTTCACTTCTATTAAAATTCATGCCTCTGCCATCTCTGCTCATTACAGCACAGAGCCACCTCTCTTCTCACACCCTCTCACCAAACAGTTTCTAAGAGAGGCTAACAACTTAAGGCCACCCAGGAGAGCTCCTACCCCAGCTTGGGACCTTAACTTTGTGTTTGAAAAGCTCGCCCTACCCCCCTTTGAACCTGCAGCTTCAGCAGAGTTAAAATTCCTCTCTTGGAAAACAGCCTTGCTTCTGGCCATCACTTCAGCTAGAAGAGTTTCAGAGCTACAAGCACCCATGACTGTAGAGCCATTCATCATTTTCCATGCTGATAGGGTCTCCCTCAGGACTAATCCAACCCTCATGCCTAAAGTGGTATCCAGTGTGGCTCTAAACCAATCCATTCATTTGCCCACCATTTTCCCTAATCCACAAAACAAGTGGGAAAGGTTTCTGCACTCTCTAGATGTGCACACACAGCTCAGATTCTATCTGGATAGGACTAAATCTTTTAGACAAACTGACAAATTGCTAGTCAGATTCGCAGCAGGGGTAGAGGGCAAGGCCATATCCAAACAAACAATATCCAAATGGATAGCACACAGCATCCATTTCTTCTACAAACAGCACAGGAAACCGCCCCTAAAGGAGGTAAGGACATATTCCACCAGGGCAACCTCCACCTCTGCAGCTTTTCTCAGAGGGGTCCCCACCAGGGACATCCTGGAGGCTGTAACATGGACTTCTATTCATACGTTCACTAAGCATTACCACCTGCCTATCTTCTCCAAATCCAAGGCAGGCTTTGCCACTACATCTTGCAGGGCATCCTAGCCAGCCCCCAGTCTTCTTGAGTGACATCTCCCTTTTCTTCAGCTTTAGGAATCAACCCAAGTGTGATGATTGCAACAGTGAAACATGAAGAACATAGTACAGTTGTGTACACTTACCATATAAATGTAGATGTTCGTGTGTATTCACTGTTGCAGTCCTGATTTCCCAACCTCTATCCCCCTTATCTCTCTCTCTCTCTCTTCCACTTTCCTTACAGGGAATTTTTGGTATTTACTTTCTACCGGTGATGTTCTTCCACCATAACCTAGCTCCCTATTTGTGGGCTTCTGACAGGGCAAGAAAAACTGATGCAATGGTGTAGGCTGCCTGATTTTATACCATTGACGACCTGACGTGAGTCCTGGAGTGACAGCAACTGACACAGAAATACTAAGCCTCTGGTATTTGGGCCGACTGAGGCCTACCCCTAGCAGGATAACCCAAATGTGATGACTGCAACAGTGAATACACTCGAACATCTACATTTATGGTAAGTGCACACAACTGTACTTTCCTTGAAGTAGTCAGTCCACCTCCATATTTTCTTTGCAGCATCAGAAAAGGGGAGAGAGAACGCCCTTCACACCTTGGGCATATACTGACAGCTTAGGTATTGCCTGGAGTGATTGTAGGATCTTAGGAAGATGGAACAATGTTAATTTCTGTTGCTCTGGAGAATGAATGGGCTTTGCTTTTTCAGACACTTTCCAAGTAGACTACCAGGTACATTGTCATTTGCCATCAGGTGGATAACTTCCTGTTTGTGAATAAAACAGCCAAAGCCCACTCCACCAGAGGAGTGACTGCCACCTGTACTTGCTTCAAGAATATCTCAGTAGTAAATCTCATGGCCACTTAGTCTTAAGTGCACATCTTCATCAAGCATAATTCTCTTGACAGCATGTTGAAAAGTTTAGCTGCATTTCAGAAGTCAGTAGTTTAGTACACCACTACTCCACTACTCTTTACTTTGTGTTTGCATATTCATCTGGCTTCTTCCACAGTCAAGATCCTTCACAGAGAGTTCTTGAAGTTAAACTTCATGGATGTGTTCTTACTATATCTCTTTATGTGAGAGGATCCTTTCAGTTTAGCAAGCATTTGTTCTTAACTTCCTGATAGAAATTCAACAAGTTTGTGATTACCTTAAAAATTAGTCTGCATGCAGACATGACGTCAGTAACTGGGTGGACAATAAGACGTGACATGCAGGTGCAGGCGGTCCTCAATCAGACATCCACTCCAAAGTCCTTGAGGAGCTGAATGACTTGCACCCATTTGCACATCATTCACACACTGCCGCAGGAGAGCTTATCAGGAAGACTGTCTTCATTCCTTCTGCATCCCTACCAACACCAACAAGTGCCCATGCTGCTAATTGAACACAGGTCACCTGGGTCATAAGCAAGACTTTATCCCCTTGTATCATTACAATGGCTGCTTGATGAAGAACTTAGTTGCTAGAACAATGTCATAGCTGTGGATTACTCAAAATATAGAGAGTTTCAGCAGTTTACTGAACATGTAAGGAGATCAGATGTTTTGCAATGCAGCAATGACAAATGGCAGTTTAACCTTAAGTCACCTACGGAAATAACTACAGCTATTTCTCCCATTTTAACAGGGGGCTTAATTTCATACAGTGCTTCATGTTTAAGGCCGATAAATTAATACTGCTTTATCAACTAGGAAAAAGAATGTTGACAAGAATCATGAAGTCCAACAAAGGAGCTTGTGATGTGTTATACTGGCCAAAATATCATTCCAAATGAGCAAGAAGTTCAGAGATATATAGGGCCCTATTCCAATTTTACTTTAGTTTTTGTAGTATTTAAACCCAGCATTTGCATGGGAATGTGCTTGTTTGCTCGTCATGCACCGCTGCTGTGCTGTTTTAACCCTTTGCGAGATATCTCAGTTGCATTTTGTGAGTGAGGCCCTCGGCTGCAGCTACTAATTTCATCCAGCTCTACTCACACCTGTAAGTACTCTCCTCAGGTAGTACCCACTCTACTATCCCTGACCACTCTTCCACAGATTCTGATAACCATGGATGGACAATTTCCTATGGTTTCTCCTGCTAGTCTGGTTGATATGGACATCCTGAGACAGTGTACCCAACTGCCTTATGTACACAGACAACCCTCTACTATTGTTGCCTAGGAACAATATGTGAGAAATGCAATCACATTAAGAACCTCGAATCATTGCTGTCACAGTCACAAGCCAATACATCTGGCACTGAGAAGTATGTCTACACAAACACTATGAACACCACACTGCTAACACCACCCACATCTGTATAACACACTTCTACATATACAGGGTTTCTCAACAAAAACATCCTTAAACAAAAGAGACCTCCAAAGCAAAAACACACACGCACATCACAGCCCATAGCACCAAGTTTCACACACAGTACACGCGTCTGTCTCTCTCAGCCTCTAAGGCCCAACCACAAACCGATGTGCACCCCTCAACAGGCTAGACAAGGAGAAAGTCACAGTAAGTTGCTTGTCAGGTTTTAGAATCCGCCATATCACGCACACACAAGTCTCTTAACAACAGGTACTGTTATTACTCTGTCATGGTCCATGTTGGTGTGAATGACTTGAGACGTACCTCTCGGGACTGTATGAAGAAAGACATGATTGAGCTCGCTGAATGTGTGTCCCAGGCAGGTACGTCTCTGATAACCTGACTTTTGACCACCACATTGCCTCCGTTGTGCATAAGACTTTCTAGATGGCCCACCTCATAAATAAGGGTATTTCATCCAGGAACAAGAAGGTCATAACATCCCTGTACTCCTCCCTTATCAGAACCATTATCGGGCACATGCAGCAGGTGGAGAGACCACAGAGGTGCCTAACCAGGAAAATCCAGGGTCTTAAACACTTATCCTATACAGATAGGCTAAAAGCCCTGTCCCTCTACTCAGTCTCATACAGACTGCTCAGAAGTGACTTGTGTCTGGCATACAAGACCATTTCAGACTCAGCCTTGATGGAGTTGCTGCATATCCGTAAGACAAACTCCACTCGCGCAACTTGCACACAAGGTCTTTACCTGGTCTTTAACATTAATAGGACTTGTTGGCAGGATAGATTTGTGTCCCAAAGACTCCCCTGTCTGTGGAGTAGACTCCCTCTCCATGTTAAGTAGAGTACCTGTCTAGCCCTCTTTAAGAGGAACCTGGATGACTGGATGGGAAACAGAAAATACACCCCTGGGATCCCACCTGTGTCACTGCTGGGCAGGGGAAACAAGTGCTGACTTTGAGGGAACATGGGCGAAATTTTTGGCTAGGCCTCCGGGCCAGTAGCTTAGTATCATCCTATGAAAAGACTTGCTGTCTTGTGTAAGTGAATTACTCTGGTGTAAGCCTGCTTTTTAGGTAGGCCTTACACCAGACTAAGTTACTTACACAGAGAACAAATCTTCTGGAATCTGGCATACACTGGACACTGCATACCCCAGTAACAATTCAGTAGAAACGATGATTCCTTATTCAGTTCTAGGAAGACCACAGAATAAAGCAGGACTGGATTTATTTCAGTTCTGGAACTACATATCTTGATCTATGAAGCATTTTTTCAGAGATTTTGATATTAACAGATCCTGCAAGAAGAGTTTTGATTAATACGCTAAAAACAATGTTTTCAATATACAGAATTCTTGAAGTGGGAGTGTTTGATAATGGTCTCCAATGTGCAAGTATGGAATCGTAAGAGATTTTCACAGCAGTGGGAATTTCAACATTTATTTATTTATTATTTGATAATCTGGTAAATGAGCTGCTCAGCTGATACTTTTCAGTCACAACTCGGGTTCATAAGAGCATAGACAAGAGACGGTTAAAAGATCATAATTCATCAGCGAGTGCACAGTTTTTAGTTTGAAGTCAGTTACATGTATAATGCAACACTAAGATGCATGAAAGGTATTTACAATGAATGTAGAAAGGTACTTAGAAATAAGTGCATGATACAAGCTACATAATTATTTATATCAGTTCATATCAGAATTGAATTTCAGCAGTACATTGGTGTTATATATCCACCTGAAATGAAATCTATCAATATTTAAAATAATGTATAATTTTCATTTTTGTAGCTTACAAATTAATATAGTAGTGTATAAGCTAATATATTATGTTTAATGTGATTGCCCATTAGATGTGATGTTGTCACTAAAGCATCTCTAAGCTGCTTCAACTGTTAAATACTTTTCCAGAGAATTCTTGCAGTCTCAACTGGATTTCTGTTTTCTTTTTTGCTTCTGTGGGTAAGTCGCTCCAGGTAGTTTGTCCTAACTGTGAGAAAGCTATTTTTCCTATTGCAGTTTTGAATCTTGGTTTTGTAAGGGTGAGGAAGTTATCCTAAGAGCTTCTTAACTGATGTATGGTACCTGACATAGGCTATATTCTTTTCAATTGGGGCAGTAGCCTTGTTTAAGGATTTTGAAAATTAGTGTGTGTAACAGAAAGGTGGTCCTGTCTGGTATGAGAGCAAATTAGTATTAAGAAGAGTACAATGGTGAAGTAATGGGTCTGCTAGGAGGATAAATTTACAGATTTGGTTTTCAGCTATTTATACTTTTAGTGTTGAATGAAAGACTAGGAATGGGAGAGTCCATATTCCAGTTTCAGTATTTTTTTAAACAAGAAATATCTTTATTAAATTATTACTTATGAGATAGGCAGTCATACATTTATATAAATGAAAACAAACCATATTGACATATTCTTAGTTGCAAGCATTTTACATCACAAACAATATTGACAATTTTTGTTGCAAACATTATACATCACGTATAACCTTCCAAATTGTTGTCAGTCAAACATTGCGTAGCTCATTCCAGTCCTGCCTTCTTTTAAACCTCATTCCCTCCTTGTATGTATTGTTCCCACAATTCCCATGTTATCTAATATACTCTTAACCTTTTCTAAAGCTCTCAATTCCAGTTGCTTTATCTCTCTTACTATATTCACTACTACTAGTACAGTTTTAGACTTTGATTTCCATTTTCTAGTAATTGCCTGTTTGGCAGATACCATAATTAGACTCAGCAATGCCTTACCATGGCTAGGCAATTCTGAGTCTGTATCATAGCTCAGAAAAATTATTTCCCTAGTTACACTAATTTGCTCACCCAGTATCTCTGATAGAGTAATCTGCAGGGAATCTTTAAAATCTGCTAGTTCATTACACTCCCAGAAAATATGTTCCCAGTTACCTCTTTCTTCCCCGTCACACCTCCAACATTTGTTGTCTACCTGAGGAAAAATTGTCTAGAGTCTGCCTGCTGTATAAAAATATCTGTGTAAATATTTCCAAGCAAAAATCCTAAATCTTCTAGATTTTGTTTCACATTTGGGAGACATATATCTATCCCCCATTGTTTCTTTGTGAATTGCATACCAAAATCTCTTCCCAATCCTTTCTAACCTCCTCTGATTGATTCTTATAGTTGTCATGCAGTATTTTATATGCTCTAGTCCTATTCCTTTTTTAACAGCATCATCTGTTCTAGTTTCTATTAAAAACTCTACCAGTGGGTGTCATAGGTTCATAGGTGTGTACTAGGTTAATGGCCCTGGGGTCTTTACAAGTCTAGCCATAGGATTTCCCTGGCATAGTGCCACCCAACCTTAGTTCCCAGTGCCTCTGTCGAGTAGAGCCACTGGAGTTATCCCCAGGATGAATTTTCTGTTTCCCATCCACTCATCAAGATTTCTCTTGAAGAGGGTCAGCGAGGTGCTCTGCTTGACATGTATGGGAAGTCTATTCCATAACATGGGCAGTTTCTGGATTGTGAATCTGTCTCTCCAGCATGTTCTGTTAATTGTGGTAATGAGGTTGAGGTCTCTGGAGAGTGTGGTGCGGAGGGATTGGAATTTCTTTAGATGTTGCATTTCTAACAGAGCTGGGTCAGACATGGCTTTCTAAGATAAGCAGAGATCACCTCTTAAGATCCTCCAAAGCTAACTATGAAAACAAAATCACCACTAATTCTAAGGACAACCACAAAGCATTCTATAGCTATGTCAAGAATCTCGATGGCAACACCCAGATCTGCTCTGAGTTACAGCACAAAGGCACGAAATTTACAGAACCAATTGATATTGCCAACATCCTGGCAGATAGGTTCAGTGCTAACTTTACCCCCCCCCCACACACCCTCTAAAGGGCCCATATATATACAGGAAGAATGCAGAGTCCCTGTAATCACAACTACGTAGGTAAAAGCTGCACACTCTAAAGCCAAAAACACAGCATCCATGGGACCGGACAACATCCCAGGCTGCGTTTTACACGAACTTCAGAACGAACTGGTTCCCCACTTAAGCACCATGTTCAATAATAGCCTTGCATCAGGCTTTGTGCCCACTGAGTGGAGCACAGCAACAGTTATCCCACTCCACAAAGAGCCTGACTAGCCTGGTCTGCAAGGCCATGGAACGTATCATCATGGAACTCATAAACAAAGACATTGGTAACCTCCAAACTCTGGATCCCACCCAGTTCGGGTTTGTGAAAGGCAGATCATGCCTCCTGAACCTGATCGACTTCTTTGAGGCAGTCACCAAAGCTGTAGATGAGGGTAAGGTGGTTCACACAGCCTATCTTGACCTCGCCAAGGCTTTCGACACCATCCCGCATTCTGGAATTATCGCTAAACTCACTAAACTAGGTATAAATCCCTATGTCACAAGATGGGTTAACAACTGACTCACTGACAGAACCCACACTGTGAAAGTTGCAGACTCCAAATCTGACCTCAAAGCAATGACAAGTGGAGTATCACAGGGTTCCGTCCTGGGACCTCTCCTGTTAGCCTGTACTTAAGAGAAGTAGATACCAAACACAGAAGGCCTCTGGCTAATGAAGTTCGCAGATGACTGCAAACTAGGAGCCATAGTCAAGTCCCCAAATGATGTGGACATCCTACAGAAGGGCCTCGCTGAGACAGATGCCTGGTGTCAGAGCCATGGCCTCAAGCTCAATGACAAAAAATGCAGTGTCATCCCTTTTGGTAAAAACTCTGTACTCATGAACTACCACATAGACAGCAATCTACTTAACACCGAATATGTGATGAGACCTTGGGACCCAGGTGGACAGTAGTCTCTCCTTTGATAGTCACATCGCCACAGTAGTCAGGAAGTCCTTCTACGTGACACACCTCATCATAAAAGGGTTCTCATCCAGAAAAAAAGAGGTAATTGTTCCCCTCTACTCGACACTCATTAGACCCATTATAGAGTACAATGCCCCTTTTGGAATGTACCTCACAAGACATCTGCAGCAGCTGGAAAGGCCACAGAAGTACCTCACAAAGAGGATTACTGGCCTAAAACAAATGCCCTACACTGACCTCCTCAAAAAACTCCAGCATTACTCCGTAGCATATCGCCTTCTCCGAGGTGATCTCTGCCTAACATATAAAGCTGTGTCAAACCCAGAGCTGCTGGACATGCTACACCTAAAGAAATCCCAATCCTTCCGAGCTACATGCTCTGTGGACGTAAATCTTGTCACCACAATAAACAGGACATGCTGAAGGGATAGATTCCTGTCCCAGAGACTTCCCATACTCTGGAACAGGCTACTCATCTATGTCAAGCAAAGTTCTTCATTAGCACTCTTCAAGAAAAATTTTGATGAGTGGATGGGAAATAGGAAATACACCCCGGGGATCACTTCTGTGTCTCTGCTCGACAGTGGCACAGGAAATTAGCTTTCTTGGGTGGCGTAAGCCAGGGAAACTTGCTGGCTGGGCTTACAGAAGCCCTTGGGCCGATAGCCTAGTACCTACCTACCTATGAACCTAGTAGACGATATGAGACAGAGAATAGTTGGAGTTTTTTGAGTCTGTCTATATAGGACAAGTGTTTAAGGCCTAGGATCCTCTTTTTGAGGTACTTTTGCGGCCTCTCCAGTTGCACGTATCTAGTGAGGTACATGCCAAATGGGGCATTGTATTCAATGATTGGCCTAATGAGGGAAGAGTAGAGGGAGACAGTGACCTCTTTCTTCCTGGATGCAAAACCCTTAGTAATGAGATGTGCCACATGTACCTCATATTCCTTGCTCCTCCTCTTGTTCTGTGAGATTCCCCTTATTTTACAGTACTTTAACATTTGTCAGTCCCTCTAAATAATACTTATTTCTTAACCATATCTCCCTTTCTTTTATTTCCAACTAGTTTTTAAGTTCCACTTTAATTTTATCCCGCTCCCTAGCTATATTTTCAGAAGAAACTTCTATCTTCTCTAATAGCTCCTGAATAATTTCTACTACCCATTCCTTAATTTTCTGTCTTTTTAGCAGATAGGTAGGAAAGCACCATTGTCTCATTTTTATTTCATTACCCTTTATTTTTATTTTAGTTATTATTGGCCCATAATCTGAAGTAGTTATTGGGTGCGTATCAAGACCTGCAGTTAAATGCCCATGTTCCTGTGAAATGTAAATTCTGTCTAGCCTAGGCCAGTTTTTGTATCTTAGGGAATAATATGTAAATTCACTCCAAACTCCTAGTACTGAATTGACATCTTCCATGTCAAATATTTTTATAAATTTCTTCAAAAATCTACCTTGCTTTGTTATATTTTCCCTTCTGAGCCCCCCAGACATGTCTTCACTGTGGCAAATTAAATTCCAATCCCCAACTATAAGTAATATTAATTGCTGAAAGCTGATTATTTCTCCCAGAATTTTCTTAAGATCCATTGTAGCAGTATTAGGTGGGATATAAATACATGCCAGTGTAATCCTCCCCCCTTGCAAGTAGCCCGTTAGTACAATAAATCTACTATTATCTTTTTTATCCTCTTCTGTCACTATTGGAGCTCCTCTTGCAGTTAATATAAGTACTCCTCTTTTCCTTTGTCCCAGGTATTCCACTGAATAACCATCCTGAAAACCTTTCATCTGATGTTTTCCATCTTCATCTGTTCTTGACTGATGGTTTATGGTTCTGATCCTCGGAACTATTCTGGTCGTTCTACAGCTTGTGTCAGCCAAAAAAATGTCTCGAGCTGCAAGTCTACCCACAATTCCCCTCTGCAGATTACCTCCGATCTCGTTTGCTGCTCTTGCGAATCAGAAATGTCAGCTAGACTCTCTCGTAGCCAAGTATTTTCTAATTATTACATAACCATTTCTAACTGTTTTATGGTTGGTCTTTATAGCTATTACATCATAGTTTTTCTAGTTGAGTGTATGGTCTACCCTTGAGTGTGTGATTTTCTTCTTACCATTGATCATTTTCTTTCCCCTACCATTGCTGTTAATTCTTTTCTATTTTTACCATTGTGGTAACTTTTCTACCATTGTTGGTAGACTTTTTCTTTCTTTCTTTTCCTTAGTGTATGAGTTGATAGATATGGCAGAGAAGTCAAAATATTCGACTACAGGCTTTAAGCAATGTACTAAGTGCGGCAGGAAAATGCCGAACTCAGACAGTCATGAGAAATGTGTTTGCTGTTTAGGTGTGCCTCAATTGAGTGTGGAGTGTTCCATTTGCCAGGGCTTTAGTAAGAGAACCCTAGCAGAGAAAATAAATTGATCCTCAACGAGCTCCTTAATGACCCTTTTGAGGAAGCCTTGTCTAAGGCTGACCAGTCTCCACTGGCCTTTGGCTACAAGTCCTCTCGTTTGTACCATCATCCTCTTTGGCACCAACCATTAAAAAGCACAAACATGCCTGAGGGTTCCTCCTTGGAGCCAAAATCTAAGGTTCCACAACTTTCAGAGTGGTCAAAGTCTCTGACACCAATGAGTTCTTCGGTACCTTCTACACAGGCTATGTCTGTGGTTCAGAGCCCTAGTTCTACAGCTTGACCACCAGCTGTACGGCTCTGATTTCGGTGCCAACTGTTCATCTATGACGCAACAGACGGTACCAAAACAGATGATAATTTCAGAACCCAGGTCTACTTACTTGCCATTGTTAGACCTTTTCTATGGACAATTGCCTAGTACATCTCTAGCAACACCTGAGTCTCCTTCAGCATTTTTGATGTGCTCCACCAGAAGTCTTTCAGAACTGGATGTTAGGTTGGTGGACCAGATCATGGCAACCAGGGCATCTTTCTTCTTCCGTTCAGACCCCTCTCCCTTCTGGAGCAGGTGTTTTTTTCTCTGTCCACGCCCAGTTACTCTCCTCCTCTAACCTCAGCACAGGTTTTAGAGCCATTGGCTCTGACCTCCCAGGTTCCATTCACTTCAGTGCTGACTACAGTTTTTTCCTCAATACCGAGTCTGGCTTTGGCCCCTTCGGTGCCTTTGGCACCATCTGGTCCCCAAGACCGTGTCTTTGCCATGGAGCACAGAGGGTTCATGTTGTTTCCGAGCATTTCTACAGAGCCATCCACAACTCTTATGGCTACAGTGGCAGTGGGCCCTTCCTCTGTTCCGGTCTGTCAGGTGGGGCTCTTGGGGGAGGGTGTGACCCCAGTTCCGAGTTTGTTGGTCTCTGTTCTGGGCTCCCATCCCTCCTACGAAAGTCCTGCCTTTCAGGCTGTGGAAAGAGCTTTGGCAACTGCTGCTTCTCATGTGGCTCTTGGGTTATTGGAGTCTTCCTTGAGGCCCCAGGTTCTTCAGTTCAGCCGCCAATCTCTACCCCCAGACAACACACATCATGGTCGCAAGACTACCTCTTCCGAGTCTTCCTTAGATGTTCCCACTGAAAAGCCCCCTCAGAAGAGATCATGTAAGAGGAAACATGTCGATTCTTCAGAAGAATCTATCACAGAGGACAATGAAGGGGAGGGTTCCCCATGATCACCCCTGGAAGATGTCTCCTTTGGAGACATTCTGGAGATCCTGAAGCAGAGGGGTGATTGGAAGTCCAAAGACCCATCCTCAGAGGAATCTGTGTACTTGCAGGGCTTTGGTGCATCCCCGTCTACCTCCTGGGTGACTCCGCCCACTGACTATGTAATTAAAATAATTGCTCAGCTGGCTTGGAAGGCTCTTGATTCTGTGGAACCAGTCCCGTGGAGACCTGACAAGATACTTACTGCTCCAGAGGACCAATCCCACTGGGCTAAAGGCTTGGTAGTAGATGTTATGGTCATTGTGGCAGCCACTAGAAAAGAACTAGCCAAGGAAAGTTCTACTGTCCATCCCCCGAACCGAGAGTCCAGAGCTTTGGAAAGATTTGGGAAGTGGGTCTGTGCATTGACCTTCTCCATCAGGTCCTTGAACTTCTTGGCATATTTCACTAGACTGCAAAGGAATCTAATCAAGGAGCTGTCGGATACCCTGGTGGGAGATGTGGCTGAGTGGGTCCAGGAAAAAGTAGCCTCCCAACTTAATAGCCTGGAGTCAATCTCAAACTCGCTCATGAAGCTTATTGCACATGCGGCAGAAGGGGCGACCAGGTCAGCAGCTTCAGACATTGCAAATTGGAGACACACTTGGATGTGCCTGTGTGAGTTTGTGGAACCATTCAAGTCTTCCTTTGTCAAGCACCCCTTTGATGGGTCCTCTTTGTTTGGTCCCAAAGTTAAGGAAACTGTCCAGGTGTGAAAAGGATGGAAAGACTTTGCTGTGGGCGTACGTTTTTCCACTCTTCAACGGTCCTATTCCAGGAATAAAAGGAGTGGTAAAATGTGGTTCAAGAAATCCCAGATACCTTTCCAAGACACATGTGCCTCGGACTCCCCTTGGGGCAGAGGGGGGAGTTGTAGTGGAAGACGCCGTCCCAGAGCCAGGGGTGGTCTGCAAAATCAAGGTTCCAGAGATTCATTCTCCAGTCAACCCTATCAGTGCTCCTGAAGGGAGACCCAATTGCTTACCTCTGGAAGCAGTGAGGGGAAGATTTTTCTTGCACCCAAATGCCTGGCTAAGCATAACTACCAATGCCTGGGTGCTAAGGATAATTACCAGAGGTTATCTAATTCCCTTCACCCTTTATCCAAGAACCCCTGCAAGACTCCCTGACATTCCACCCAGTCAGAGAGTTTAAGCAGCAATAGAAATACAAAAGCTGCTAGAAAAGAGAGTCATCCAAGAAGTCCCACCAGACCAATTAGGATCCATTTTTTACTCAAGATTCTTTTTAGTGCCAAAGAAAACGGGACTGGAGACCAATTTTGGATCTCAGTACTCTAAACAAATTCTTCCAACAAGCAAAATTCCAGATGGTCACAGTTCAGTCTAGTCTCCCATTCTTAGAGAAATATGATTGGATGTGCTGTATCGATTTTCAAGACGTGTATTACCACATAAAAGTGGAAAAATGCTCGAGAAACATTCTCTGCTTCCGAATAGGAGCCAGTCATTTCCAGTTGAGGAAGCTGCCCTTTGGCCTCACCACAGCTACCAGGGTGTTCACCAAATGTATGGCAGTGGTCACAGCTCACTTGAAACTGCACGGATTCGGAGTGTTTCTTTATCTAGACGACTGGCTCCTCTCCGCTTCTTCCAGGCATCTAGTACAACAGTCAACTCTGTGAAATCCCAGTTAAGCCCTACCCAGGAAATGGAATTCATCGGCGCTCAACTCAACACTTCTTGCATAGCATCGTTCCCCTGCACAGGTTGCAGAAGATATAGATGCAAGTTCATGCACTACTGCACTCAGACAAGATACCTGCTCAACTGATTCTATAAGCACTGGGCTCCTCCATGGCAGCTGCTATCACCTTTGTTCCATTAGCAAGATTTCACATGAGGCTTCTCCAATAGCTACTAGCAAACCAGTGGTCGATCCTACCCCACCCCATGGACCACTTAATTTTCATTTCCAGTTGATGCAAGAGCAATCTAACCTGGTGGATGCATTCAGAGAAGATTTTTTTGCGGTCATCACTTTGTTTTCCCTCAGCCCAAGGCCATAGTGACCACAGATGCTTCCCAGATGGGTTGGGGGGGCATTATCTGGGGAAGACCGTTCAAGGCCCTTAATTCCACTGAGGCCAACCTGTGTATCAGTGTAGTGGAGCTAAGGGCAGTGCTTCAGGGTGTTGTAAGCACTTCATTCTCCCTTACCTCTAGGGATGATAGGTATTCAAGCGGACAACATAGCAGTGGTCTGGTACATCAGCAAACAGGGGGGAACCAAGTCCTACCCATTGTGTTAAGAAGTCCTTTGAGTGTGGCCGTGGGCCATATCTTCCAGCCCCTTTCTAATAGCAATGCACATCCTGGGGACTTCCAACATAATTGCGGACAAATTGAGCAGATGCAACCTCATGCCTCATGAGTGGTCTCTGAACTCCAGAGTAGTGAATAAGTTTTTTCTTTGTTGGGGCCAGCCTTGCAGTGACCTATTTGCCTCACCCATGAACAACAAGTGCAGAGGCTACTTTGGCCTAATTCCCCCTCAGGGAATGTCCCCAGGGATGCCCTTCTTCACGACTGGCCCAGATTATGCTCTGTGCCTTTCTCCCCTTCCCTCTGATCCCATCATTTCTTGAGAAAGCATCTCAGTTTAGAAGCAAGGTGATCTTCATTGCTCCTTATTGGCCTCGACAGATATGGTTTCCCTTCCTTTGGCCTACTTTGCTTTGCTGCCCATGGATTCTGGACCCAGTTCCAGATCTCCTGTCCCATCCCCATGGTCTAGTGTATCCAAATCTTCAGACTCTCAAGCTAACAGCTTGGTTCCCCCACTTCTGATAGTTGCCAGGCATAATGCTATACCTTCTCCTGTGTGGCATATTTTGTTGGCATCTCATAAACAATCCAACAGAACTTTCTACCTAAGCAAATGGAAGAGATTTTCCATTTGGGCCTCTGACAATAGACTAGACCCTTTTTCAGCACCAGCAGAGAAAATTCTGGAATTCATAGTGCCATCTTTAATAAAGGAGCCTCTGTTTCTACAGTCCGTTATCTTAGCAGTAGTTTCAAATTTTCATACCGGATTTGGAGACCAACCTTTAATTTCCCACAGACTTTCCAAGGTTTTCCTAAAGGGCACAGTATGCTTAAAGCGTCCCTTTAAAGATTCTCTCCCACCTTGGGATCTGACACTAGTACTGTAATCACTTATGGTGCCTCCATTTGAACCAGCAGCTACTTGTGATTTAAAGTTCCTTTCCTGGGAGACATTACTTCTCGTAGCTGTCACTTCCATGAGACGAGTCTCAAAATTACAAACCATATGTTCTACAGCTCCTTACTTAATTTTCCACAAGGACAGTGTATTACTCAGGACAAATCCAACCTTTCTTCCTAAGGTGATCTGAGATATTAATATCAATCAGTTTATAGACTTACCTCTATTTTTCCCAAATTATTCTAACAAAGGAGACTGCCTTCACCTTCTGGAGGTACACAGGCAGTTGTGGTTCTACTTAGAACTAAACAGTTTAGATGATCTGAACAATTGTTTGTACCCTTTGCTAGTGCAACTATGGGCAGATCAGTATCCAAAGTAACTCTCTCTCCAGGTGGTTAAGAGAATGTATATCTTTCATCTACACAAACCTGAATATGAAACTCCCAAAACCAGTCAAGGCGCAATCTACTAAATCAGTAGCGACTTCTGCTGACTTTCATTCCAAAGCTTCCATGCCAGAAATTTGCGCAGCTGCAACGTGGGCTAAGCCTCATATCTTTATTACTCATTACAATTTGGATATGGTATACAGGGGGAGAGTATCTTTTGGTTCTGTGGTGCTCAGGAATGTCCATAAGGCCCCCCAGGATACAAGGTAGCTGGGGACTCTGTCCCATCAGTCAAGAATAGATGAAAATTGACAACAACAGATAAGTTGTGTCTTAACATAATGTTCCATCTGTGTTGTCGATCTTCATCTATTCTTGCATCCCTCCCGCCTGCCCCCTCCGTCAGGTATCTGGTGGAGCGATACCCTGTCCTGGGTTCTTATTGTTACGGGTACCTTGGACAAGGCTTCTGACCTTTATTACTCTATTTTTGTGTCTTTTGCAAACTCGATCTGAGGTAATCTGGAGAGGGGAATTGTGGGTAGACTTGCAGCTCAAGAGATTTTTTTGGCTGACACGAACTATAGAGCAGTCAGATCGGAACCATAACCCATCAGTCAAGAATAGAATGAAGATCAACAACACAGCTGGAACATTTGGTAAGACATAACTTCTTTTTTATCAAGTTCACAAGTTCATTTCTTTCTAAGTGCATTTCCTGTAGCATAACTGTTTGCACTCTGCATTTTTTAATATAGTTCACTGCTGTTTCTTTTTTGTATTTATCTGTGAGACCATTGACATTTAAAGACATTACAGAAAGCATCATTGTATTAAAAATGTATTATTCCACCTTTTATGTATAATAACTTTTTTGTTCATAAGTTCATACTAGGCTATCTGCCCTAGGGCATTTACAAACCTAACCAGTGTGTGTTTGGCTTTCGCCACCCTTCTTAGATTAGTTGACTGTGCCTCTGTATAGTAGGTCACAGAAGGTAGCCCATTTAAGGTTAGTTTACCGTGCCTCTGTCTAGCAGTGACACAGAAGAGATCCCAGGGGTAAATTTACGATCTCCCATCCAAACGTCAAGATTCTTCTTGAAGAGGGTCATTGAGGGGCTCTGTCTGACATGGATTGGGATTTTGTTCCAGAGTGAGGGGAGCCTCTGGGATATGAATCTGTCCCTCCAGCATGTTCTGTTTATTTCTGTGCTGAGGTTTAAGTCACTGGAGCGTGTAGTTCCGATGGATTTGGATTTCTTGAGGTGGAGCATGCCCATTAATTCTGGGTTGGACATGGCTTTATACGTCAGGCACAGATCGCCTCTGAGTGGGTGGTAAGCAACTAAGTAGAGCTGGAGTTTCTTTAACCTAACTGCGTAGGGCATTTGTTTGAGTCCCTTGATCCTCTTGGTGAGGTACTTTTGGGGTCTTTCCAGTTGTAGCAGGTGTCGGGTAAGGTACATCCCAAATGGGGCATTGTATTCAATTATGGGCCTGATGAGTAGAGGGGCACAATGACCTCTCTTGATCTAGATGTGAACCCCTTCGTGATAAGGTGGGCTATATAGGATGTCTTTCTAACCACTTTGGCAATGTGATTGTCAAAGAAGAGATTGCAATCTACTTGGGTCCCCAAATCCCTAATTACTTAATGGATTACCACCTATGTGGTAATTTGTGGGCACTTTGTTTTTCCCAAAGGGGATGACTATGCACTTTTTGGCATTTAGCTTTAGGCAATGGCTCTGGCACCAGTTATCCGACTCTGTAAGACCTTTTTGGAGGATGCTTGTGTCAGCCGGCAAGTCGATTATGGCCCCCAGTTTGCAGTCATCTGCAAACTTTGTCAGCCATAGTCCTCCTGTGTTAGCCTGTATCTCAGAGAAATATATACCGAACAAGAGAGGTCCCAGGACTGGGCCTTGTGGGATGCCACTTGTAACTGGTTTAGAGTCTGACATGGCACCTGCAATTCTGACCATGTGAGTTCTATCCCTAAGCCAGTTTGCAACCCATCTTGTGACATAGAGGTTGATATTTAAGCTGGTGAGCTTATTTATGATTCCCGAGTGGGGTATTGTGTCGAAGGCTTTTGCAAGGTCAAGGTAGGCAGTGTGGACTACCTTCCCTTCGTCTATGGCCTTGGTGACTGTTTCAAAGAAATTGACCAGGTTCAAGAGGCAAGATCTGCCCTTAACAAAGCCGAATTGAGTAGGATCCAGTGTTTGGAGGTTCCCAATGTCTTTGTTTATGAATTCCATGATAATACGCTCCATAGCTTTGCAGACCAGGCTAGTTAGGCTTATAGGGCGATAGTGTCCGGGGTCTGTTGTGGCATCACCTTTATGGAGTGGGACCACTGTTGCTGTACACCATTCTTTAGGTACATATCCTGTTGCAAGGCTGAGACTGAACAGTGATTTTAAGTGAGGGTTCAGTTCTTATTGGAGCTCATGTAAAACGCAGCCTGGGACACCGACCGGTCCCATTGATGCTGTGTTTTTTGCTTTGGAGAGGGCAGCTCTCACCTGTGCATCTGTGATGTCAGGGAGGCTACACTCTGTTGGGATAGTCATTTGCTCATTTGGGGGGGAGGGGGGGAGAAGTTTGCACTGAACCTGTCTGCCAGGATGTTGGCAATGTCTGTGGGTTCAGTGTATGTTTTGTCATTTTGCACTAACTCAGAGCATATCTGGGAGTTTCCACCCAGGTTTCTGACATAACTAAAGAAAGCCTTGTGATTATCTTTAGTGTCTTGTGCAATTTTTCTTTCGGAGCTAGCCTTAGATGATTTTATGAGGGATCGTAGTTTCTTGCTAGTACTAATCAGAGTTGCCTTCCCTTTCAGGGATTTTGCTCTATCATGTAGTAGCTTCCTCCTTCTGTTGTACAGTTTATTTATGGCTGGGGTCCACCAGACAGGTCTCCTGCCTTTGGAGGAGTGTGTCTTGGTTTTATTTGGGATAGCACGATCCATGCATTCCTGTAGGTATCCATAGAATGCATTTGTAAAGGATTCTGTGGTTTGGGCCGTATTTTCCACTGGCCCTGGGACTTTGAAGGATTCCACCTCGGTTTTGAGAAGTGGGAAGTTTGCTTTTGAGAAGTTTTTGACCGTGGTTTCCTTTGCTGGGAGTGGGGATGGGATATGGATGTCCATAGTGATTAATTTATGGTCAGATCTTACCAATGAGGGGTATACCTCTGTTATGGAACATAGAGTCCCCATGTTGGTGATGATCAGGTCCAATATGTTTTCACCTCTTGTGGGAGTGGTGACCAGTTGTTCCATAGCATTTGAGTTTATAAATTCTAGGAACCATTGGGCTAGGGTGTTGGGGCTTGAGTAGTGCTCCCAGTCTATGTTTGGGTAGTTAAAGTCACCCAATATAATGGTGTTTGGAGAGACCTTCATTTTCTCCAGTGTCTTCAGGAAAGCCGAGTGGGGTTCCTGAGTTTGGGAGGGTGGTCTGTAGCAGGCTACAAACTGGAAGGCAGTTTTGCCCTCTGTTAGTTGCACATGGATGGTCTCAGATGCTTTGTGCAGTGCCACTAGCCTGGAGGTATGGGTATCTTTGATGAATATGGATACTCCCCCTCCTCTTGTGGTTCGGACCGAGTTTTGGGGCCGAAAAGCATGGTATGAGGTATAGCCTAGTAGTGCTGGGGTGCTCTCGGGAGCCTTGAACCACGTTTCTGTTACTGCACAGATATCAATATTCTCCATACTGAGGAGAGCCTCGAGTGTGTGCATCTTGAGGTTTAGACTTCTGGCGTTGAGCAGCATTACCCTTAGTTTCTTTTTTTTTGTGTTGTCTAAGGAGGTGGGTTTGTCTTTTGAGCCTTGCCTAAAAAAGGCACTATGGGGGTGGCAAGAGCCTTGGCCAGTATTCGAAAACCCAGGGGTGACAGGTACAAGCCGTCCCTAGCGAAGCAACGTGGCTTGTCAAGCATGTCATCCCAGGCTGACAGACACTGGACCCCTTTGAGTGACACCAATACTTTAGCCAGTTGTTGAAATTGATCATTTTGTCTTTATACTGTGGTATCATTCTTGGTGAGGGTAAGATGCTACTCAAGGTCAGGGTCAAACAGGCCTGGGCCACATGATCAGAGAGCTCCTCTATGTCTCTTTTCATGTAATCCAGGGAGGTACATCTCAGGTCATTCACACCAGCATGGACAGTGGCGGAGTCATATTTGTACTTGCTTTGGAGTGACCTGATTGCTTGTGTTATGTGGCGGATCCTGGCACCCGACAGGCAGCTTACAGTGACCTTCTCCTTGTTCAGCCTGGTGAGAAGGACGTCAGTGTGTCTGACAATAGAGTCACCTATTACAAGTGTATTAGGTGTGTTGTTTAGCCTTAAGGGCTGTGACTGTTTGGCACACTGACTTTCTGAACTATGTGATACGTGGGTATTGTTGTGGGGTAGCAGTTGCTTGGATGTCTGCTTTGGAGGTCTCTGTTGCTTGGGCAGATTTTTATTTAGAGCCTCCGAGTATGGTTTTTTGTGTTTATGTGTTTGGTTTGCTGTTGCCATAGGTCTGTGTGAGACTGGAATTGTGGTGTGTGTGATTACCTTCTCCTCCAGACTGACTGTGACAGCACTATATTGAGAGAGCTCAGCCTCCAGTTTGGCTATATAGTTGCATCTCTCACATATATTTGAGCTTGTTGGGAAGAGGAGAGGGTGGTCTGTGTACATAAGGCAGTTGTAACATTGCCTCAAGATTCCCATATTCACCAGCTGGACTGGAAAGTAAACCTGAAACTGACTTTTGGACATGCCAGAATAGTATAAGGAATTACTTTTTGACTTGATCAAAAAGGACCAATAGGGAGTCAAGTACTTAAAGGGAGTATAAGAGGGTGTAGTGCTTTAGTTTATTAGTGCTTACTTATAAGACACTTATCCTAACTACTGCTGGGTTTTAGAAGGAAAATAGAGTGCTTACTTTGAGATTTGGAACAGTTCTAAGGGAAAAAGTGAAGAGCAGACTTTGTGGAGCCGGGAATACTTTAAACCTGATTAAGTGGCACTGCCCGATGCTGCGCTATGCACAAAACAGGGTTTTAAGAGAGGGGGATCAAGGAGTTTGGAATTGACCCAAAATGGCCAATAAAACTACAGTTTCTAGGCAGTAACCACTCCCACAGGGGCAGGCAGGCTGTTCAGTGTTTACCACTGCCATTGATGAACACAGAGACTTCCCTTTAGCCCAAGCAAGCAATGGCCTCCAAGAAACTTACAAAACAGTTCAGAAGAGCAAATCTGTAACTGAACTTTTTTTTAAATTTCAGAAAGTGGGAAAAAAGCAAGATTTTTTGTTTTTTTTGTTTTGTTTAAAGATAGCAGAGATATACAAGTAGCAACAAGTTAGAACAGTGCAATAAATAAACCCCACACTTGAGTGCTAGGCCAGAGACAGGTAAAATGCAAGTTTTAAGAAAAAAACGATTTTAAAATAAGTGCAACACAGAAAATGCAGTAAACAGACTCTAGATGTGTTCTAAATACAGTTCCTAATATAGATATCAAGTTTAGCAAGCTGGAAAATGCCAAAAAGTAGGCGGCAATGCAGAAATCTTAACAAATAATCTGAAGAAAAATACTTAAAATCTCAAAAGTGGCTCCTTTCTTCTCTCAGCGTTATCTCCTCTTGGTGGGTGCTTCACCAACAGCCAACAAGTCTGAAAAGACGCCAAAACCACGAGGCAATCGCGTTTTAAGAGAGAAGGATCAAGGAGTTTGGAATTGACCCAAAATGGCCAATAAAACTACAGTTTCTAGGCAGTAACCACTCCCACAGGGGCAGGCAGGCTGGCTGTTCAGTGTTTACCACTGCCACTGATGAACACAGAGACTTCCCTTTAGCCCAAGTAAGCAAGAAACTTACAAACAGTTCAGAACAGCAAATCTGTAACTGAACTTTTTTTTTAATTTCAGAAAGTGGGAAAAAAGCAAGTTTTTTTGTTTTGTTTAAAGATAGCAGAGATACACAAGTAGCTACAAGTTAGAACAGTGCAATAAATGACCCCACACTTGAGTGCTAGGCCAGAGACAGGTAAAATGCAATTTTTAAGAAAAAAACGATTTTACAATAAGTGCAACACAGGAAATGCAGTAAACAGGCTCTAGATGTGTTCTAAATACAGTTCCTAATAGAGATATCAAGTTTAGCAAGCTGGAAAATGCCAAAACGTAGGTGGCAATGCAGAAATCTTAACAAATAATCTGAAGAAAAATACTTAATCTGAAAAGTGGCTCCTTTCTTCTCTCAGTGTTTTCTCCTTCTGGTGGGTGCTTCACCAACAGCCAACAAGTCTGAAAAGACGTCAAAACCACGAGGCAATCGCGTTTTAAGAGAGAGGGATCAAGGAGTTTGGAATTGACCCAAAATGGCCAATAAAACTACAGTTTCTAGGCAGTAACCACTCCCACAGGGGCAGGCAGGCTGGCTGTTCAGTGTTTACCACTGCCACTGATGAACACAGAGACTTCCCTTTAGCCCAAGCAAGCAATGGCCTCCAAGAAACTTACAAACAGTTCAGAACAGCAAATCTGTAACTGAACTTTTTTTTAAATTTCAGAAAGTGGGAAAAAAGCAAGATTTTTTTTTTGTTTTGTTTAAAGATAGCAGAGATACACAAGTAGCAACAAGTTAGAACAGTGCAATAAATGACCCCACACTTGAGTGCTAGGCCAGAGACAGGTAAAATGCAAGTTTTAAGAAAAAAACGATTTTAAAATAAGTGCAACACAGGAAATGCAGTAAACAGGCTCTAGATGTGTTCTAAATACAGTTCCTAATAGAGATATCAAGTTTAGCAAGCTGAAAAATGCCAAAAAGTAGGTGGCAATGCAGAAATCTTAACAAATAATCTGAAGAAAAATACTTAAAATCTCAAAAGTGGCTCCTTTCTTCTCTCAGTGTTTTCTCCTCTTGGTGGGTGCTTCACCAACTGCAAACAAGTCTGAAAAGATGCCAAAACCACGAGGCAATCGGGTTTTAAGAGAGGGGGATCAAGGAGTTTGGAATTGACCCAAAATGGTCAATAAAACTACAGTTTCTAGGCAGTAACCACTCCCACAGGGGCAGGCAGGCTGTTCAGTGTTTACCACTGCCACTGATGAACACAGAGACTTCCCTTTAGCCCAAGCAAGCAATGGCCTCCAAGAAACTTACAAACAGTTCAGAACAGCATATCTATGACTGAACTGGTTAAATGTCTAGTTCTAGATTTTGTGTTACATGCATACAATGTTTGTCAGGTTGATCTTTTATACAGTTGTTTTTTGTCATATCCATTTGAGCCTATGTCACATCTTGCAAAACGTTTTGCTTTATTGAAAGCTGTCAAACAAAAAACAAACACTCCCAGTACCTTCCTAAAACCTGTTAACTTAATAACATATAAAACTATGTACTACTTCAAATATTGAAGTTGTACCCTCCTAATAGGAACAGATGTTCTAAACTGACAACCACACTCAGATTTGAGTTCTTAACCAGAGTTTTTTTTTTACATTGCAGTGCCTACATTTCTTAAAACTGAACAAAGAGAAAGAGAGTAGAAAGCACAAAGAAAAGAAAAAAAAATAGGCGCACCTGTTTACATTTGTGTCCCCATTACATTTAAAATAATAACCGAGAAACTTTAGTTTATAGCATGCAAAGAAAATCATGCACCATAAAAATAGTACTATTAAGAAAAAAATGTTTTACTTAGTTAACGTTTTCCCTCCTTTTCCCCTCTCCTAAATAATTTTTTGAACATTAATGAAATGAGGTAGGGAAATGCTTTAGAGTCCTCTACAAGTTTAACAAAGTCAAAAAAGTCCAATGTTTCCAGATTTTCTTGTCCTGTTTCACAAATTTAATTACTGCCTTGTAATCCCACATTTGTCAGTTTTCAAGTTACTGGTTTTATTCCTGTTTATCCCCGTCTCCCAAATCCTGTCTCTGCTTCATTTCCAATGTACTGTCGGTTCTTCTAGTCAACACTTGTGCTGTTTTCCTTCTGTCAAGCATTTCTGCTGTATCATTGGAAATGGTTTCACTGACACAGTCTCTCTGTTGCCTTTATTACCAGAAGACTGGTGTACAGTGAGTAATCATTCTCCACAAAAACTCTGTTGTCTCCCACTTTTAGTACTTGAGCCAGTTTGCAACCCATCTAGTGACATAGGGGTTTATATTTAAGCTGGTGAGCTTATCTATAATGCCCGAGTGGGGTATTGTATCGAAGGCTTTTGCGAGGTCCAGGTAGGCTGTGTGGACCACCTTCCCCTCATCAATGGCCTTGGTGACTGTTTCAAAGAAATCAACCAGGTTTAAGAGGCAGGATCTGCCCTTAACAAAGCCGAACTGGGTAGGATCCAGTGTCTGTAGGTCCCCAATATCTTTATTTATGAGGTCCATGATGATCCTTTCCATAGCTTTGCAGACCAAGCTAGTCAGGCTTATGGGGCGATAGTTTCCAGGATCCGTTGAGGCACCACCTTTGTGGAGAGGGACCACTGTTGCTGTACGCCACTCTTTGGGTACATATCCTGTAGTAAGGCTGAGATTGAACAGTAGTTTTATGTTTGGGTTTAGCTCTTCTTGGAGTTCATGTAGGACGCAGCCCGCGACACCGTCTGGTCCTATTGATGCTGTGTCTTTTGCTTTGGAGAGGGCAGCTCTTACCTGAGCATCTGAGATGTCAGGGGGGCAGCACTCTGCTGGGATAAATATTTGCCCTTTTGGTGGGGAGGGAGTTTGCGCTGAACCTGTCAGCTAGGATGTTGGCAATGTCTGTGGGTTCGGTGTATTTTTTGTCATTTTGGACTATTTCTGAGCATATCTGGGAATTCCCACCCAGGTTCCTAACATAACTAAAGTAAGCCTTGTGATTATCCTTAGTGTCCTGTGCAATTTTTCTCTCGAAGCTGGCCTTAG
Organism: Protopterus annectens; assembly: GCF_019279795.1. Taxonomy (NCBI): domain Eukaryota; kingdom Metazoa; phylum Chordata; order Ceratodontiformes; family Protopteridae; genus Protopterus; species Protopterus annectens. Next base: position 314,575,983 of record NC_056737.1, on the reverse strand, counting down.
ACAATTTTATGAGTGCCCATAGTTTTTTGCTAATACTGATCAGAGATGCCTTCCCTTTTTGGGATTTTGCTCTATCATGTAGTAGCTTCCTCCTTCTATTGTATAGTTTGTTTATGGCTGGGGTCCACCAGACAGGACGTCTGCATTTGGAGGATTGGGTCTTGGTTTTATTTGGGATTGCATGATCCATGCATTCCGGAAGGTGTTCATAGAATGCGTGTATAAAGGATTCTGCGGTCTGGGCCATATTTTCACAGGCCGGGGCTTTGAAGGATTCCATCTCAGTTTTGAGGAGTGTGAAATTTGCTTTAGAGAAGTTTTTCACTCTGGTTTTCAGGGCAGGGGTGGAGTCGGGATGTCAATATCCAGTGAGATTAGTTTATGGTCTGATCTTACCAGTGAGGGATACACTTCTGGTCTGGAGCATAGAGTCCCCATGTTGGTGATGATCAGGTCCAGTATGTTTTCCCTCTTGTGGGAGTGGTAACAAGTTGTTCCATAGCATTTGAGTTTATAAATTCTAGGAACCTTTGGGCTAGGGTGTTGGAGCTAGAGTAATGCTCCCAGTCTATGTTTGGGTAGTTGAAGTCCCAATATAATGGTGTTTGGAGAGACCTTCATATTTTCCAGTGTTCTCAGGAAGGCCGAGTGGGGTTCCTGGGTTTGGGAGGGTGGTCTGTAGCAGGCAATAAACTGGAAGGCAGTTTTACCCACTGTTAGTTGCACATGGATAGTCTCTGATGCTTCATGCTGTGCCACCAACCTGGAGGTGTGGGTATCTTTGATAATACTGATACTCCCCTCCTTTGTAGTAATGGTCCAAGTTTTGGGGCCGAAAAGCATGGTATGAGGTATAACCTGGTAGTGCTGGGGTGCTCTTGGGAGCCTTGAACCAGGTTTCTGTTACTGCACAGATATCGATGTTCTCCATGCTAAGGAGAGTTTCGAGTACATGCATCTTGAGGTTTAGACTTCTGGCATTGACTAGCATTACTCTTAGTTTCTTATCCCTTGTGATACCTATGAGGGTGGGTTTGTCTTTTGAGCCTTGCCTAAAAAAGGCACTATGGGGGTAGCAAGAGCCTTTGCCAATATCCGAAAGCCCAGGGGTGACAGGTGCAAGCTGTCCCTAGTGAAGCATTGTGGCTTGTCGAGCATGCCATCCCAGGCTGACAGGCATTGGATCCCCTTTGAATGACACCAATACTTAAGCCAATTGTTGAAATTGATCATCTTGTCTTCATATTGTGGCATCATTCTTGGTGAGGGTAAGATGCTACTCAAGATCAGGGTCATACCGGCCTGGGCTACATGCTCAGAGAGCTCCTCTATGTCTCTTTTCATGTAGTCCAGGGAGGTAATGCCTCAGGTCATTCACACCAGCATGGACAATGACCGAGTCATATTTGTACTTGCCTTGGAGTGACCTGAGTGCTTGTGTTATGTGGCGGATCCTAGCGCCCGACAGGCAGCTCACAGTGACCTTCTCCTTGTTCAGCCTGGTGAGCGGGACGTCAGTGTGCCTGACAATAGAGTCACCTATTACAAGTGTATCAGGTGTGTTGTTTAGCCGTAAGGGCTGTGACTGTTCGGTACATTGGCTTTGTGAGCTATGTGTTGCACGAGTTTTGTTTTGGGGTAGCGGTTGCTTGGGTGTCTGCTTTGGAGGTCTCTGCTGCTTAGGCAGATTTTTATTTAGAGCCTCCGAGTATGTTTGTGTGTGTTTATGTGTTTGGTTTGCTGTCGTGGTAGGTCTATGTGAGATTGGAATTGTAGTGAGTGTGGTTTCCTTCTCCTCCTGACTGGTTTCGCCAGTACTGAGTTGAGAGAGCTTAGCCTCCAGTATGGCTATATGGTTGTATCTCTCACATGTGTTGGAATTTGTTGGGAGGAGGAGAGGGTTGTCTGTGTACATGAGGCAGTTGTAACATTGCCTCAAGATTCCGAGATTCACCAGCTGGACCGGAGAGGAAATTGACAACTGACCTTTGGACATGCTAGAATAGTATTGGGAATTCCTTTACAATTGAAAAAAAAGGGCCAAAGGGGAACGAGGTACTCATGGGGAGTTTGTGAGGGTGTAGTGCTTTTAATATTTTAGTGCTGACTTATATAATTGCTTTAGTGAGCAAGTGCCAGGTAACTTAAATGCAACTTGTTTCTGGAAACTAAAATGCAAAAACGACAAACAGTAACTTTCTTTCAAGTGAAACAAGGAAATAAGTACAGTAAGCAATGCAGATATCACTAGGGATCCACAGAAGCGCTGAAAAGCCGCATTTTAGGTGGAATTAGCGTTTCTGGGAAATAACAAGCAAACAAACAAGCAGCATACAAATAGAGCTAGATTCAGCAGGCCTGGATCTAGTATATGCTACAGCAAACAAGGTGTACCAATTTCAGTACGAAACAGTTCAAATATGCAGGCACTATAAGCCTTTAACCAGAAATTCCCAGCTCAGAAGGGCAGAGTCCAGCCTCTCCTCCCACAAGAGTGCAGACCACAAACCTTCTTAATGTAAAATAACTGGCCTGAAGCCCAAGTCCTGTAACTTGATGTTCTATAAGAATATAATAGCTACAAATGAAAAACTGTGCTGTGATATAATTTATAACGCTTTAGAACAAGTAGGTATTGATATCATCTTGATAAGGTGACTGTCTGCATGGCTTTACAAGTATCTTACAACAATTGCACAGGTGAAATTTGAGGTTACAGTCAGGGTGTCCCACAGGGCTATGTCCTAGGCCAATACTTGTTTAGATTGTATCCTTTAGATTTATCTTTTTCATCTTAGGTGTTCTACAGTCTGTATGCAGATGACTTAAAATTGGGTAAACTGGTTACAGACAGACTAAATTGACCATTTGGGTACAGGAGAATAATATGCTGATAAATACATCAAAAACTAAGCATATGAGATTTGGGAGACATAAATTGAAAGGTGAATATTTAATACAGCACACAGTGATTGAGACTGTAGATTCATTTAAGGACCTGGGTATATGGGTAGATCCAACTTTGAGTTTTTCTAATCATACTTATCGGTTGGTTAATGATCGTTATAGAACTATAGGTTGTATAAAAAGATTTATAAAGTCTAGGAAATCAGAAATTATGATGTCATTGTTTTAGTTAAAATAGACCCAGACATGTGTTGAATAGCAATATGGAAAACTTATAAGAAAACAAGCACAAGTAAACTGGAAAGAGTACAGCGAAAGTAAACCAATGGCATCTGTGGATGTGAAAATTTAAGTTATTATGAAAGGCTAAAATATGTTAACTTGTACAGCGTCTCATCTAGCTATTTAAGAGGAGACTGTATTCAGGTATATAGGGCATTTAGAGACAACTGCCTGTGGGAATGTTTGGAGTTATCAACCTGTGATGGAGCACAACCAAAGTAAAAATAAACTGAATAACCATAAAACTTTGGATAGCAGACTTACGCAAGAATTATAACAAAAAGCTCGACAGCCCAAATGCCACTTGATAAAAGACCATGGAAACCAAGCGTAACTATTAATAAACACTTTAATGCACACCAAATGTTAAGTGGTTTGGTTCCAAATAAACGAAAATTCCTCAGAATGTTTGATTAATTAAAAACTCAAAGATTAAAGAATACAGTAAGACAAACACGTGACTTGAAGCAGTAAATCAGTGTCACAGTAATTAAAAAGCTTTTAAATATTATTTTAAAGCTACAGAAATAAGTATTGTAAAAATTGATATCATAAAATACAATCTTGAGGCTTGCATCTTTAAAATATTACTTATAGAAATGGCATCATTTACACCTGGCAACTTACTAGCTTCTAATCTAAGTTACCATTTTAATTCAGACTGTACTCGATTCAACTCCCAGTGTCTTTCCCTAATATTAGGAAATATTTGTTCAGCACAAAAATAAAAAGATTGTGTGGCTCTGACAGCAGGGTTGGTTTATATAAAGAATTGTTCTCATTTATGTCATACATATGCTCAGAAGTGTGATGTTTCAGTTGTCTTTCAGTTTTACCTATGCTATATTATGATATATTTATGCTATAAATATTTGAAACATTTATTTCTATATCTTTAAAATGATGATTAAATGCTTTATGTTAAGTTGTCAATCTCGCCTTCATTCTTGCTTGATGGGTTTGGAGCCAATCCTCGGCTCCGACTCGGCACTTGCTAAGCTCGAGAGTCACTTTTACCAGCTCGAGGCAGCCCCATATCCCATGATGCAAGGCGGTAAGTACTCAGATCTCGTTTGCCGCTTCGCTGATGAGGTCCTCCTTTTACCAGCTCCTGGTAAGTGAATTGTTACTTTACTATTTTAGCCCCTTTCTACAAAAAACCTTAAAATTATTAGTTTTAACTTAGTTTTAGTCCCTTTCTGACAAAAAAATTTCCCTGTCTCCTCATAACTTTCAGTCAGACTTTCACCCATCCCATCCCCCCCCTGTTAGGGAGTGTGTGTGTGTCTGTTATTGATATCTTTTGATATATTTAATTTAATTTCTTGGACTGGTGTTGTGTGTGTGTTTTATTCACCATGTCTAAGGAAAGGGTCTCAGGCTTTAAGAAGTGTGACTCGTGCTGTCAGAAGATGTCTCTGACAGACGGTCACACTTCTTGCCTTTACTGCCTGGGGCCTCTTCACCTGCAGGACTCCTGTGCTATATGTCATTCTTTTAGCCAGAGAGTCCTGCAGGAAAGAAGAAATAAATTGATTTTGAGGGGCCTTCTTAAGCCGGAGGGCTCTCCGGCTAAGTCGGCCCCATCTAAGACTTCTAAGTCTTCCAAGGCCCAGGCTTCTGTGTCCAAGCCTGTGGCCTCGGCTCTGACTCATTCAGAGTCGAGATCGGCTCCGGCTGGAGCCGATTCTGGGTTACCTAAACCTTCGGCACCAATGGCTATCAGTGCCGACTCTGGTTCGACCACTTCGGTGTCGGCTCCGATCGGTTCCGACCACCATGTGGCCCAGGCATCGGTGTCGGCTCCGACACCCTTACTTTTATGGCCGTGTCGGCTCCGGCTGGAGCCGATGCATCGAAGCTACCTGTCGGTGCCGATAAGTTGTCGGCTCCGACAGTTTCTGTGGTTTCATCGGCTCCGATGGTTCCTTCGAGGAAGAGGTCTAGGTCCCCTTCCTTGGAGCCGATACTTTCGGCTCCGGCTTCGCCTCTCCTCTCGGAGCGGAGCCATCGGAGCCGATCTTCAAGGTCATCCAGGCTTTCTGACCATGATTTGGAGATAGTGGTCAGTAGATTACTAAAGTCACAGGTACTGGCCCAAATGCTACATAGTCCGTCTCAGCAGACGACTATTAGTCCACACCCCATTGCAGTTCCTCCTTCGACTCTACCCCAGAGTTTGGAGTTGGAGTCTTCGGGAATGGTTTCTGCTATGGCTGAGGGACAGATACCCCCTTCTGCTCCTTCAGCCTCTACTCTTATCTCCTCTTCGAGACCTTCCTTAGAGGGATTCGGTGGCCGGGCTTCCCTGGTCTCCTCCGAGGGGGTGAGTGGCATCGGACCCTTGTCCGAACCCGCTCTTCCCCTTGGAGCCTCGGCCTTGGTGAGCTCGGCTCCGACATCTGCCTCGGAGCCTTCCTTTTCGGTGGGTCCTGGAGTTCCTAGTTCTTCGGAGCGGGTTCTCTCGGACCTTCCTGGGAGGGGAGCCTTTGAGGTGATGAGTGTGCTGGCCACTGGTCTCAGCCAGCAGTCTGTTCCCTTAGCTCCTCCCTCTATGGTGCCTGTTGACATCTCTGCCACTTCTCTTGCTCCAGGACCCAGAGATCCTCCGCCTCAGGTTTCCCCACTGGGAATATCCCCCTCTTCCGAGGATTCTCCTGATTTGTCGGGAGATCCTCCGCGGAAGAGGACATGTAAGAGGAAACACGTAGACTCCCCCGAGTCTATCACTTCAGATACTGACTTAGATGAGTCAGAGGGATCCCCCTCTGAGGATGTCTCCTTCTCAGACATCCTAGAACTCCTTAGACAGAGGGGAAACTGGCCCACCAATAATCCCTCTGAGGATGAGTCAGTATACCTGGAGGCGTTTTGATCTCGGCCCTCCACCTCCTGGGTGTCTCCGCCTTTCGACCCCCTTATGCAGGTTATTGCTCGAAAGGCGTGGGCTGCTCCTGACTCTGTAGAGCCAGTCCCTAGGAGGCCTTCTAAATTTATTACTGCCCCGTCGGACAAGCAATTCCTTACAAAAGGTGTCCCCACTGATGCCATGGTGGTGGCGGCTGCCACCAAGAAGGAACTTGCAGATCCTTCCGTACCTGTCCATCCTCCTAATAAGGACTCTAGGACCATGGATAGATATGGTAAGTGGATGTTTTCTTCAGCGACCTTTGCTATGCGTTCGCTGAACTACCTATGTCACTTCACCAGACTCCAAAGGGATATCCTTAAGGAGCTAGGTGAAGTTGTGCAGGATCCTACAGCTGCAGGGGCTCAGGAAAAAATTGCTTCGCAGCTAGGAACCCTTAACTCCATTGCAAACTCCTCCATGCGGCTGATATCATATGCTTCTGATGGAGCGAGTAGGGCCGCAGGTACAGGTGTGGCTCTTAGACGCCAAGCCTGGATGTGGCTATGGAATTTTGCAGATCCCTTTAAGGCGTCCTTCACGAACTCTCCCTTTGATGGGTCAGCTTTGTTTGGCCCTCAAGTGAAGGAAACGTTGACCAGGTGTGAGCAGGACTGCAAAACTCTTTCTGCCGTAGGAGTCTGTTTTTCCACCCCTTCTAGACCTTATCCCAAAGGACAGAAGGGTGGCAAAATGTGGTTCCGCAAATCCCAAGGAGTCACGCCGGATTCACATGGTCAGTTTACCCCTAGAGGCAGAGGGGGTAACAACAACAGATGCCGCTCTAGAGGCAGAGGGGGTCCACAAAACCAGGGAAACAGAGAGTCTCTCTCTGACAAGCCCTTTCAGCATCCCTGAGATGTTGCCTGGCTGTCCCTCCTTGGAGGCAGTCGGGGGAAGACTATCGCTGTACCCAGAAGCCTGGCGTTCTCTCACTCAAGACAGATGGGTACAGTCGATCATATCCGAGGGTTACAAAATTCCTTTCGAGGAAAGTCCTTTCTATCCCTCAAATTCCCTTCCAGATGTACCACCTGGTCTAAGGGAAATTGCAGAGTTAGAAGTCTCAAAACTACTGCAAAAAAGAGCCATTCAGCCAGTTACAACAGACCATTCAGAGCCCGGAATCTACTCAAGGTTCTTTTGGTCCCCAAAAGACGGAGACTGGAGACCAATATTGATCTCAGCAGACTCAACAAGTCTGTGAGGAAGACAAGATTCCGAATGGTCACTCTTCAGTCGATTCTGCCCTTCTTGCAGAAGGACAACTGGATGTGCTCAATAGATCTTCAGGATGCGTGCTATCACATAAAAATTCACAGACGCTCCAGGAGATTTCTCCGCTCGGCTGGGGTCCAGTCATTTCCAGTTCAGAGCCCTGCCCTTTGGTCTCACCACAGCCCCAGAGTGTTCACCAAATGCATGGCAGTGGTCACGGCTCACCTGAGACGTCAAGGATTCCAGGTGTTTCCGTATCTCGACGACTGGCTCCTCTCAGCCACCACCAGGCATCAGCTTGTTCAAGCCAGGGATTACACAATAAATCTTTGTTCTCATTTGGGCATCTCGATCAACTTGAAAAGTCATCCTTATTGCCCTGCCAGTCTATTACTTTCATAGGCGCAAACTTAAACACTGTTCGGATGTCAGCTACCCTTACAGACCAAAGAGTTTCAGACATTCAAAGTCATGTCAGGATCATTCTAGCCAACAAGAAAGTACAGGCCAGAATGGTTCTAAAGGTATTAGGCCTCATGGCTGCGGCCATTACTCTTCTTCCCCTGGCTCGCTTCTACATGCGCCTTCTTCAGTGGATGTTGTTCACTCAGTGGTCTTACCAACAACTTCCAATGCGTCACCAGATTCTGGTGACACAGATTTGCAAAAATCATCTTGCTTGGTGGATCACTTCTCCCCAGATTCACCAAGGCAGACACTTTGTACCCCCATCCCCGATAGCCACTGTCACCACAGATGCCTCCCTGATCGGGTGGGGGGGTCATTATCAGGGCAGGATGGTTCATGGGACGTGGCAACCGTTCGAGTACCACCTGCACATAAATGTCCTAGAGATGAGAGCAGTGCTTTTAACGTTGCAAGCCCTCAACGACTTTCTTCCTGTAGGGACAATTGCAGTCCACACAGACAACATGTCTGTAGTTTGGTATATCAACAAACAGGGCGGAACCAAGTCCTACCCCTTGTGTCGAGAAGCGCTCAGACTTTGGCAATGGGCGATCTCCTCTCATCGGTTTCTGGTAGCAACGCACATCCCTGGGAAAACCAACATTTTAGCGGACAGATTGAGCAGAGCTATTCTCATGCCTCACGAGTGGTCTCTCAAGCAATCTATAGTGGAAGAGATTTTTCTGGAATGGGGTCGCCCATGTTGCGATCTTTTTGCTACTCCTCAAAACAGCAAATGCCCAGACTTCTTCTCTCTTCCCTCTGTCAGGCCATCCCACCAGAGACGCTCTGACCCAGGATTGGCCCCAGGGACTTCTTTATGCCTTTCCTCCCTTTCCCCTAATCCCTCAAGTTATCCAGAAAGCAACCGTTTTGAGAGCCAAAATGATTCTCATTGCTCCTTATTGGCCTCGACAAATTTGGTTTCCGTTCCTCCATCATCACCTTTTGGTGCAGCCGTGGCATCTGGACCCAGTGCCAGATCTTCTGATTCACCAATCCGGTCAGCTGCACCGGTCTATCCCTTCTCTCAACCTCACAGCATGGTTGCTCCACTTCCTTCCTTAGCCAGGCTTCCTTTGATCTCTAACCCTGTTAGAGACATCATAGTAGCTTCTTTAAAATCCTCTACCAGGAGGATTTATACAAGCAAATGGAAACGTTTCTCTTATTGGGCTAAAGCCAAGAATATTGATCCCTTCACTGCCCCAGTTCAGGCAGGTTTGGACTTCTTAGCGGAGATTTTTCATGCAGGCTCCTCTTCTTCCACAGTTAGAGTTCAATTGGCTGCTATCTCGAACTTTCATGTTGGGATCGCAGATCACAATATTATGTCCCATAGGCTTTGTAGAGCCTTCTTGAAAGGAATTTTCCTCCTGAAGCCTCCAATCAGGAATCCTCCTCCTCAATGGGATCTAAATTTAGTGCTGACATCCTTGATTCTTCCCCCTTTCGAGCCAGCTGTTTCTTGCTCCCTAAAATTTCTTTCTTGGAAAACCTTATTCCTAGTAGCTATTACATCGGCCAGGAGGGTGTCTGAACTTCATGCTCTATCGGTTCGACCCCCCTATTTGGTCTTTCACAAAGACAGAGTATCATTGAGAACTAATCTGACCTTTTTTCCTAAGGTCGCCTCCAAGACTAATTTGAATCAATCCATTGATCTCCCTGTATTTTTTCCAAACTATTCAAACAGATCGGAACAAAAACTACATTATCTTGATGTCCATCGCCAACTCAGATATTATTTGGACAGAACTAAACAATTTAGGAAATCCGATCAACTCTTTGTTTCCTATGCTGATAACAAAAAAGGCCTTCCTGTCTCTAAAGTGACCTTATCTAGATGGCTTTCTTCTGTCATCTCTGAAATTTATCGGCTCAGGGGAAAACAGCTGTGCTCAAAACCTAAAGCACATTCAACTAGAAGCTTAGCTACTTCTACAGCCTTTCAAGCTAGACTTCCTTTAGACACTATTTGTGCAGCGGCCACTTGGGCCACTCCTCATACTTTTGTTTCCCATTACAAATTGGACTTGGCCTCCAGGGACAGAGACAGTTTTGGCTCTACAGTCCTCAAGAGTCTGTTCCATTGAGCCACCCAGGATAGAGGTGCTAGGGACGCGGTCCCATCAAGCAAGAATGAAGGCGAGGTTGACATCTTAACATTGAGAAGTTATGTACCTACCATAACGCTCCATGTTAGTTGTCTTCTCTCGCCTTCTTTCTTGCGACCCTCCCTCCTTCCCCCAGGCCTGGACAGACCTTTTCTACAAGGAATTTTTATGCTGAAGACCATTCAGAGCTGGTCCTTCTTCCATCCTGTAGGCTTTCTTTCTTCCTTTGGGAAGTGTTTATGCTTGGTGCTATTGCCCTTTGTCATCAAACGAGATCTGGGTACTTACTGCCTTGCATCATGGGATATGGGGCTGCCTCGAGCTGGTAAAAGTGACTCTCGAGCTTAGTAAGTGCCGAGTCGGAGCTGAGGATCGGCTCCGAACCCATCAAGCAAGAAAGAAGGCGAGAGAAGACAACTAACATGGAACGTTATGGTAGGTACATAACTTCTCATTAATTACTGTGGCACTGTGATTTGTTGCTTCAAGTGATGTGTTTGTCTTTCTGGATTAATTAATCTTTGATTTTTAATTAACCAAATGTTCTGAGGAATTTCTGTTTATTTGGAACGAAAGTGCTTAATGTTTGGTGTGCATTAAAGTGTTTATTAATTGTTATGCTTGTTTTTCGTGGTCTTTTATCAAGTGGCTGTTTGGGCTGTTGAGCCATTTGTTATAATTCTCACGTACGCCTGCTATCTGAAGTTTTTTGGTTATTCAGTTAATGTTTGGGGTTATCAAAAAGTAGTAGAGAATCATCAGACAACCTATATAGAAGATTCTGTAGGAATAAGTGTACTAACTGGTTCTTTGAGAGAGCAGCCGATGCATGGAATAGATTACCAAATTACATTAAAACAAGCAGCAGTTTAAATATTTTTAAAAACAGCCCGGACATTTATTATGGGAACACCTGTTTTGGTATATTGGCAGGCTAGAAGGGTATTAATGCCCATTCTTGAAATATTTGTATGTATGCATGTAGAATTCCTTTATCTGCTTCATAAAGTATGAGAATGAAACAAACCAGCTAAGGAAAAATAGTAAATGGCTAAAACAAGTGACCGGATTATGGTTCAGCTCCTTGTACACGTGTTCTCAATGTACCTCTTTGAAAAAGGAGAAAGTATAGCTGTGTAAAAACTTAATAGCAAAAGGTGACTAATTAAGTTACTGTTGCAGTGCTCAAGACTTATAAAAAGTATCTTGCCATGGATGCCATATCTCTGACCAGCACACCAGAATGTGTGTTTTCTCTCGTTCTGTACTTCCAGCATATACCAATAGTACGAGAATGTGAAATGGAGCACGAGGAACATATAGGCGCAAATATCCTCAGGATTTTCTTGTCCCAAACCAAAGTGATAGAAGCCAAAAGAAGAAAAAAAATGACAGCAGAATGAGGGTTGTGAAAGTGGATTCCAATGTGGCCCGGCAAAAGAAATAAAAATATGTACATAATATAAAAACTGGGGAAAGGAGGATGGGGAGTTCTCACTGCAACAGTAATTTAATCAGACATGTACTGTTATGGGTAAGTTCTTTTATCATTGTTGCAGTATTCACCACTTATGGGAAGATTCCCAAAGCTTACTGGAAGGAATGGCAGGAGAAGGGTAAAGTAGCTGGAGTCCAGAATTGCCTGAAAGATCTGGTAGAAGCCTCAGTCTTCTAGTTCTTAGTAAAGGTGTGAATGTAATACCAGGTAGCTGCTTCTAAAATAGATTCAGAATCCAGACCTTTGAAAAATGCCACTACCCTGGTGGAATGAGCTTTAATCTGACCTAAAAGGGATTTTCTGTGGAAAGAATTGCAGAATGAAATTGCCATGGAAATCTATTTAGAAATGTTTTGCTTGGAAACTGGAGTATCCATCTTCTTATCCTGAAAAGAGACCAATAGTTGTTTAGCATTTCTGATAGATTTTGCCTTTCCAACAAAGACCCTGAGGAGCCTATGGACATCTAAAGAATGTAAAATTCTATTTACTTTGCACTGAAGACTGGGGAAGAAAGAATGCGATTTTATTGATTGATTAAGATACATTTTATTGACCACTTTAAGCCTAAAAGAGGGGGTTATTCCTAAGTGGGAAATGTTAGGAAAAGTGGATATCCCATAAGAGCTTGCAACTCAGACAGTTTATGTAAGTGCTAACAGTAGAAGTGTCTTGCAAATACAGTACTTCAAGGAAGAGGATGAAGCACTCAAAGGGAGGAAGATTTAGCATCTCTGATACATAATTCAAGTCCCAAGCTGGATACATGTGTGTTTTCTTGGTGGCCTGATAAGTAGGATGCCTGTTAGAAATTGCTTGACATCGAAATGTGTAGAAAGTGGCAGATGTAGCTGTGGGTCTTAATGGTTATGCCAGTCCTGAAGTAAGCATCTCACACAAATAAGAAAGAACATTAGGGATATCAAACGTAAAAATACTGTGATCAGTGTTCTCAATGCCAGGCCTTGAAAGAGGAGAAAATACAGTTGTGTAGAAAGTTACCATTGCAGAAGGCACCCAAACAGAAAATCATTTCTATTTTGAAACATAACATTTCCTTCTAGCAGGTTTTCTAGCCTCTTGTACACCTGCAGCACATCCTCTGAAAATGGGTACCTAAATTAAATCAAAATCCTAACACCCAAAGAGTTAGGTTCAGTGTTTCTAAGCTTGGGTGAATAAGGCAGTCTTTTTTGCTTTGTGAGCAGTTCTTTCTGTGGAATAGCTTGTGGTGATTGTCCCTGTTCAGTTGATAGAGAGAGGAGAACCAGTGTTGTCTGGGTCAAAGGGGATCACTAAGAGTATCCCCAAATTGTCCATTTTGATTTTGAAGGAGACTTTGGGAATCTGAGGAAAGAAAGGAAATGTATATAGGAATTTCCCTTTTCAAGCGAAAGACATGGCGGCCATTTCCCCAAGTGTGCAAGCATATTACTCTAGAGCAAAATGGTTGGAACTGTCTTTTTAGATTGAAGGCATAAAGAATTTTTTTGGGAAACTCCCCACTGATGGGGACAGTATGCAGGAAGAGCTCTCTGTTCAGTGTCCATTCGTGGGGGTCTGTCTTTAATCTGCAACAATGTTCATCCCCGAATGAATATAGACTGCATGAAGGAAGAGACAGTATTCAGTGGAAATCGCACGGACAGTCTGGTAAGTCTGCAAGTTTGTAAGACTCACTCTCCCTGCCTTTTCGTGTACCACATTTGAGTGGTGTTGTCTGTTAGCATTCAGATGTTTTCTGATTCCTGGAGTCCAAAAGTGGTGTAGAGATTGGAGAACTAGGATCATTGCTTTACCTTCTCTGGTGTTGATGTGAGCTTTTATTATCCCACCCTGACTGAACACCTGTACTTTTATGTTCATAAAACATGTCTCTTCCCACCCTCCCATGCCAGAACCTAAGCATCTGTGGATACTCCCTGCAGAGGAGGAGGAACCATAAAAGGCAGTCCCTGACTGAGTCAAATCTGGCTGATCCACCAAAGAAATTACTTCAAAATGATGGGCAAAAGAGGAATAGAAAAGTTCAAGGGGTGGCAGTGCTGTGCCCAAATAGATATGAAGTACCAGGGAATTTTCATGTGAAGTCTGGCATAAGGTATCATCAGAATGATACAGACTATATACTCAACAGCTGTCAGATCAAATCCAGTGGGGGAAGAGACTGAATAAGGCAATCAGAAACTGAGAAAGGCCATAACTGAAACACTGTTTCGATGGCAACCTAGAAATACCAGATCCTGAGAAGGGAGAAGTATGGACTTTTTCTGATTTATTGCGAGATCCATTTGAAGAAAACTGTGTGTAATGAACTTAAGCTCCAGAAGAAGTTTGTCCCTTGATGTAGCCTGGGGAAGACTATGATCAAATAATGGACAGATATGAATACCCTGGATCCTGCCAAAAGGCTATGACTGGAGCCAGATATTCTGTAAATATCCTTATAGTGTTAGATCAAAGGGCAAAGCAGAAATTTGAAAGTAGAATTGTAAAGCACAGAGTCTTAGGAATTTATTGTGTTCTGAATGGATTTGAGTATTTGGGTATATATTCTTGAAATCCAGGGAAACCAGGAAACCTTGAGGAAGAATCACTGGAAGCAAAGTTTGAAGAGACAACATCTTGAGCTTTGGGACCCTCAAGAAGGTTTTGAGAACAGATAAATCCCAAGTAGATCTCAAGGTGCCTTCTTTTTTGTAACTGAGAAAAGTTCTTGAATAAAATCCTTTCTTCTGTTGATGACTGGGAATTGGTTATATGGTTCCCTGATGAAGTAACTCTTTCAAAATGGGAAAGATTAGGTGTTCTTGATGACAAAATGAGGAGAAGTACCAGTTCTAAGTGAAGGTCCGTACCCATTTATCTGAAGTTATCAGTTTCCATACCGGGGGGGGGGGGTACCTGTTGGAAAGATGAGGATGGGGAATGCCGAGATGTGAGGGAGGAGGGGGGCATTTAGTTACATTTTGACGGGGGGGGGGTTCTGGAAAGGAACCTTTAACACTCTTAAAGGCTGATTTTGTTTGTCTGGGAACTTCTTTATGGTAAACATTGTGCCTTTTTGCTGCTATTCTTTGTTTGTAAGGGGGAGGGCAGCTTTTGAAGGGTCATTTATCAAGAATGTAGGAACAGGATTCAGGAAGATTTGCTTAAAATCCTGCATAATCTCTCCTGTAAGGTTCTGAAGAGATCTGCGGTAGCAGGACCACAAAGATTCCTTATCAACACAGATATCTGCTAACTTGTTCTTGGCATCCTCAGTTAAGAATTGGAGTCTAAGCCATAATTACCTTAAAACCGAGTTAATAGCTGCAACTCTGGAAGCTGCATCAGCAGCATCATAATTGCATTGAATATCTACTTGAGAAGCACAATTAAGAGAAAATAAGGACGTTTGATTACCTGAATCAGGCATGTCTGTTGGAAGCTTTTTCATGTAATTCGTAATAGCTGAAATATATGTGGACATGTAGGTATGATAGTGTGCAGCCCTGCAAGCAAGTGTAGCAAAGGTGTACACTTTTGTTCCTTTATCTAGTTATAGCCCCACTGTCCTCGTAATTGGACAGGGGGAGTACCTCAGTAGTAGAAAATGATAGTAGCTCAGTTGGTTTGTCAGAATCTGTTGAAATTACTGCAGGTTCCAAGGAAGGGATTTTATAGAGAAACCTTTGTCAGGCACTTTGTAAAACTTATATCTTTTTTTTTTTTTTTTTTAATATATCAGCGACTTGTTTGCCTTCCCACTTGAAGTGTTGCGTCATTTTAGTACATTGTCTCTAAAAGGAAGGTCTTCTAAAGGATAATCAAGGGCAATAGTATCATTCTCTTCAGACATGAGTCCAAGTGAGGAATGAATCTTAACATGGCTAAGCTAAAGAATCTACTTCAGATTCAGAAGCCTCTTCTTCAGAAATGACTTTTTGCCTCGTTTGAGGTGAGGAAGTAGTAGACAAGGAAGAAAAGAATTGAGGAGGCTTTACAATCTTGACTGCTTTAAACAGACTTTGTAATAAAACATAACATTCCTTCTTGGGGTGTCCGGAATAATTAGTAGTAAGATATTTTGTTTTGGGTTTCTTCTTCAGTACATCTGGTTGTGCATAATGTGGAGGATCTGACCCCTGACATACCTCATTAAGAGTATCTGGTACTTCTTCTCTGACTAAAATCTAAGGAATAACGCAAAAAAGAAACAGACCTCAAATGCCAAACAAGATTTAATAAAAAAATAATATGTGATATAACAGGCAAAGCTTTGGGATACTTCCCTTTGTCACTGCTCAAAAACAAGAAGTACACTCAATACCAATCACATGACATAAAACACCAATCAAACTTCATAAAAATTCAAATATCATATAAATTCATTGCATTTAAATAATTTAAACACAGCATTTTATCTAGGTTTCCTCATAAAATAATTTGTAAGGGGTAAAAATGAAGTGAGGACTGGCGGGTCTATGTATGACGTAGATGGCATCAGTGCACCTGACTTAACACCTGTGAATTTGAATGAGGTTATCGGCAAGTGCTCTGAACAGCATTCTTTAGTTCAAAATGGAGCAACAACAACAGGTCAGCATGCCCCTTTATCAGAAGTGAGAGAGACGAATGTGGCAGTTTGTTCCAGCCAGGAAGAGGGTTTTCAGCAACCACAGACAACTGTGAAAGTAAA